>NW_026137712.1:0-72500 GCF_019393585.1 Leptopilina boulardi
AGTATGGCGAAGTATGGGAGGCGAAAAAAACACTTTTTTTTAAATTTTCGAACTATGGGCGAACTATGGGCCAAGTATGGCGAAGTATGGGAGGCGAAAAAAACACTTTTTTTTAAATTTTGAACTATGGGCGAACTATGGGCCAAGTATGGCGAAGTATGGGAGGCGAAAAAAACACTTTTTTTAAATTTTGAACTATGGGCGAACTATGGGCCAAGTATGGCGAAGTATGGGAGGCGAAAAAAACACTTTTTTTTAAATTTTCGAACTATGGGCGAACTATGGGCCAAGTATGGCGAAGTGTGGGAGGCGAAAAAAACACTTTTTTTAAATTTTTGAACTATGGGCGAACTATGGGCCAAGTATGGCGAAGTATGGGAGGCGAAAAAAACATTTTTTTAAATTTTCGAACTATGGGCGAACTATGGGCCAAGTATGGCGAAGTATGGGAGGCGAAAAAAACACTTTTTTTAAATTTTTGAACTATGGGCGAACTATGGGCCAAGTATGGCGAAGTATGGGAGGCGAAAAAAACACTTTTTTTTAAATTTTTGAACTATGGGCGAACTATGGGCCAAGTATGGCGAAGTATGGGAGGCGAAAAAAACACTTTTTTTTAAATTTTCGAACTATGGGCGAACTATGGGCCAAGTATGGCGAAGTATGGGAGGCGAAAAAAACACTTTTTTTTAAATTTTCGAACTATGGGCGAACTATGGGCCAAGTATGGCGAAGTATGGGAGGCGAAAAAAACACTTTTTTTAAATTTTCGAACTATGGGCGAACTATGGGCCAAGTATGGCGAAGTATGGGAGGCGAAAAAAACACTTTTTTTTAAATTTTCGAACTATGGGCGAACTATGGGCCAAGTATGGCGAAGTATGGGAGGCGAAAAAAACACTTTTTTTAAATTTTGAACTATGGGCGAACTATGGGCCAAGTATGGCGAAGTATGGGAGGCGAAAAAAACACTTTTTTTTAAATTTTCGAACTATGGGCGAACTATGGGCCAAGTATGGCGAAGTATGGGAGGCGAAAAAAACACTTTTTTTAAATTTTTGAACTATGGGCGAACTATGGGCCAAGTATGGCGAAGTATGGGAGGCGAAAAAAACACTTTTTTTTAAATTTTCGAACTATGGGCGAACTATGGGCCAAGTATGGCGAAGTATGGGAGGCGAAAAAAACACTTTTTTTTAAATTTTCGAACTATGGGCGAACTATGGGCCAAGTATGGCGAAGTATGGGAGGCGAAAAAAACACTTTTTTTTAAATTTTGAACTATGGGCGACACAGTATGGCGAAGTATGGGAGGCGAAAAAAACACTTTTTTTAAATTTTTGAACTATGGGCGAACTATGGGCCAAGTATGGCGAAGTATGGGAGGCGAAAAAAACACTTTTTTTAAATTTTTGAACTATGGGCGAACTATGGGCCAAGTATGGCGAAGTATGGGAGGCGAAAAAAACATTTTTTTTAAATTTTCGAACTATGGGCGAACTATGGGCCAAGTATGGCGAAGTATGGGAGGCGAAAAAAACACTTTTTTTTAAATTTTTGAACTATGGGCGAACTATGGAAGGCGAAGTATGGGAGGCGAAAAAAACACTTTTTTTAAATTTTTGAACTATGGGCGAACTTGGCAAGTATGGCGAAGTATGGGAGGCGAAAAAAACACTTTTTTTTAAATTTTCGAACTATGGGCGAACTATGGGCCAAGTATGGCGAAGTATGGGAGGCGAAAAAAACACTTTTTTTAAATTTTTGAACTATGGGCGAACTATGGGCCAAGTATGGCGAAGTATGGGAGGCGAAAAAAACACTTTTTTTAAATTTTCGAACTATGGGCGAACTATGGGCCAAGTATGGCGAAGTATGGGAGGCGAAAAAAACATTTTTTTTAAATTTTCGAACTATGGGCGAACTATGGGCCAAGTATGGCGAAGTATGGGAGGCGAAAAAAACACTTTTTTTAAATTTTTGAACTATGGGCGAACTATGGGCCAAGTATGGCGAAGTATGGGAGGCGAAAAAAACACTTTTTTTAAATTTTCGAACTATGGGCGAACTATGGGCAAAGTATGGCGAAGTACGGGAGGCGAAAAAAACACTTTTTTTAAATTTTTGAACTATGGGCGAACTATGGGCCAAGTATGGCGAAGTATGGGAGGCGAAAAAAACACTTTTTTTTAAATTTTTGAACTATGGGCGAACTATGGGCCAAGTATGGCGAAGTATGGGAGGCGAAAAAACACTTTTTTTTAAATTTTTGAACTATGGGCGAACTATGGGCCAAGTATGGCGAAGTATGGGAGGCGAAAAAAACACTTTTTTTTAAATTTTCGAACTATGGGCGAACTATGGGCCAAGTATGGCGAAGTATGGGAGGCGAAAAAAACACTTTTTTTTAAATTTTCGAACTATGGGCGAACTATGGGCCAAGTATGGCGAAGTATGGGAGGCGAAAAAAACACTTTTTTTTAAATTTTCGAACTATGGGCGAACTATGGGCCAAGTATGGCGAAGTATGGGAGGCGAAAAAAACACTTTTTTTAAATTTTTGAACTATGGGCGAACTATGGGCCAAGTATGGCGAAGTATGGGAGGCGAAAAAAACATTTTTTTTTAAATTTTCGAACTATGGGCGAACTATGGGCCAAGTATGGCGAAGTATGGGAGGCGAAAAAAACACTTTTTTTAAATTTTTGAACTATGGGCGAACTATGGGCCAAGTATGGCGAAGTATGGGAGGCGAAAAAAACACTTTTTTTTAAATTTTCGAACTATGGGCGAACTATGGGCCAAGTATGGCGAAGTATGGGAGGCGAAAAAAACACTTTTTTTTAAATTTTCGAACTATGGGCGAACTATGGGCCAAGTATGGCGAAGTATGGGAGGCGAAAAAAACACTTTTTTTAAATTTTGAACTATGGGCGAACTATGGGCCAAGTATGGCGAAGTATGGGAGGCGAAAAAAACACTTTTTTTAAATTTTCGAACTATGGGCGAACTATGGGCCAAGTATGGCGAAGTATGGGAGGCGAAAAAAACACTTTTTTTTAAATTTTCGAACTATGGGCGAACTATGGGCCAAGTATGGCGAAGTATGGGAGGCGAAAAAAACACTTTTTTTTAAATTTTCGAACTATGGGCGAACTATGGGCCAAGTATGGCGAAGTATGGGAGGCGAAAAAAACACTTTTTTTTAAATTTTCGAACTATGGGCGAACTATGGGCCAAGTATGGCGAAGTATGGGAGGCGAAAAAAACACTTTTTTTTAAATTTTCGAACTATGGGCGAACTATGGGCCAAGTATGGCGAAGTATGGGAGGCGAAAAAAACACTTTTTTTTAAATTTTTGAACTATGGGCGAACTATGGGCAAGTATGGCGAAGTATGGGAGGCGAAAAAAACACTTTTTTTTAAATTTTTGAACTATGGGCGAACTATGGGCCAAGTATGGCGAAGTATGGGAGGCGAAAAAAACACTTTTTTTTAAATTTTCGAACTATGGGCGAACTATGGGCCAAGTATGGCGAAGTATGGGAGGCGAAAAAAACACTTTTTTTAAATTTTTGAACTATGGGCGAACTATGGGCCAAGTATGGCGAAGTATGGGAGGCGAAAAAAACACTTTTTTTTAAATTTTCGAACTATGGGCGAACTATGGGCCAAGTATGGCGAAGTATGGGAGGCGAAAAAAACACTTTTTTTTAAATTTTCGAACTATGGGCGAACTATGGGCCAAGTATGGCGAAGTATGGGAGGCGAAAAAAACACTTTTTTTTAAATTTTCGAACTATGGGCGAACTATGGGCCAAGTATGGCGAAGTATGGGAGGCGAAAAAAACACTTTTTTTAAATTTTTGAACTATGGGCGAACTATGGGCCAAGTATGGCGAAGTATGGGAGGCGAAAAAAACACTTTTTTTAAATTTTTGAACTATGGGCGAACTATGGGCCAAGTATGGCGAAGTATGGGAGGCGAAAAAAACACTTTTTTTTAAATTTTCGAACTATGGGCGAACTATGGGCCAAGTATGGCGAAGTATGGGAGGCGAAAAAAACACTTTTTTTTAAATTTTTGAACTATGGGCGAACTATGGGCAAGTATGGCGAAGTATGGGAGGCGAAAAAAACACTTTTTTTAAATTTTTGAACTATGGGCGAACTATGGGCCAAGTATGGCGAAGTATGGGAGGTGAAAAAAACACTTTTTTTTAAATTTTCGAACTATGGGCGAACTATGGGCCAAGTATGGCGAAGTGTGGGAGGCGAAAAAAACACTTTTTTTAAATTTTTGAACTATGGGCGAACTATGGGCCAAGTATGGCGAAGTATGGGAGGCGAAAAAAACATTTATTTTTAAATTTTCGAACTATGGGCGAACTATGGGCCAAGTATGGCGAAGTATGGGAGGCGAAAAAAACACTTTTTTTTAAATTTTTGAACTATGGGCGAACTATGGGCCAAGTATGGCGAAGTATGGGAGGCGAAAAAAACACTTTTTTTTAAATTTTTGAACTATGGGCGAACTATGGGCCAAGTATGGCGAAGTATGGGAGGCGAAAAAAACACTTTTTTTTAAATTTTCGAACTATGGGCGAACTATGGGCCAAGTATGGCGAAGTATGGGAGGCGAAAAAAACACTTTTTTTAAATTTTTGAACTATGGGCGAACTATGGGCCAAGTATGGCGAAGTATGGGAGGCGAAAAAAACACTTTTTTTAAATTTTTGAACTATGGGCGAACTATGGGCCAAGTATGGCGAAGTATGGGAGGCGAAAAAAACACTTTTTTTTAAATTTTCGAACTATGGGCGAACTATGGGCCAAGTATGGCGAAGTATGGGAGGCGAAAAAAACACTTTTTTTTAAATTTTTGAACTATGGGCGAACTATGGGCAAGTATGGCGAAGTATGGGAGGCGAAAAAAACACTTTTTTTAAATTTTTGAACTATGGGCGAACTATGGGCCAAGTATGGCGAAGTATGGGAGGCGAAAAAAACACTTTTTTTTAAATTTTCGAACTATGGGCGAACTATGGGCCAAGTATGGCGAAGTATGGGAGGCGAAAAAAACACTTTTTTTAAATTTTTGAACTATGGGCGAACTATGGGCCAAGTATGGCGAAGTATGGGAGGCGAAAAAAACACTTTTTTTTAAATTTTGAACTATGGCGAACTATGGGCCAAGTATGGCGAAGTATGGGAGGCGAAAAAAACACTTTTTTTTAAATTTTCGAACTATGGGCGAACTATGGGCCAAGTATGGCGAAGTATGGGAGGCGAAAAAAACACTTTTTTTAAATTTTTGAACTATGGGCGAACTATGGGCCAAGTATGGCGAAGTATGGGAGGCGAAAAAAACACTTTTTTTAAATTTTTGAACTATGGGCGAACTATGGGCCAAGTATGGCGAAGTATGGGAGGCGAAAAAAACACTTTTTTTTAAATTTTCGAACTATGGGCGAACTATGGGCCAAGTATGGCGAAGTATGGGAGGCGAAAAAAACACTTTTTTTTAAATTTTTGAACTATGGGCGAACTATGGGCAAGTATGGCGAAGTATGGGAGGCGAAAAAAACACTTTTTTTAAATTTTGAACTATGGGCGAACTATGGGCCAAGTATGGCGAAGTATGGGAGGCGAAAAAAACACTTTTTTTTAAATTTTCGAACTATGGGCGAACTATGGGCCAAGTATGGCGAAGTATGGGAGGCGAAAAAAACACTTTTTTTAAATTTTTGAACTATGGGCGAACTATGGGCCAAGTATGGCGAAGTATGGGAGGCGAAAAAAACACTTTTTTTAAATTTTTGAACTATGGGCGAACTATGGGCCAAGTATGGCGAAGTATGGGAGGCGAAAAAAACACTTTTTTTTAAATTTTCGAACTATGGGCGAACTATGGGCCAAGTATGGCGAAGTATGGGAGGCGAAAAAAACACTTTTTTTTAAATTTTTGAACTATGGGCGAACTATGGGCCAAGTATGGCGAAGTATGGGAGGCGAAAAAAACACTTTTTTTAAATTTTCGAACTATGGGCGAACTATGGGCCAAGTATGGCGAAGTATGGGAGGCGAAAAAAACACTTTTTTTAAATTTTTGAACTATGGGCGAACTATGGGCCAAGTATGGCGAAGTATGGGAGGCGAAAAAAACACTTTTTTTTAAATTTTTGAACTATGGGCGAACTATGGGCCAAGTATGGCGAAGTATGGGAGGCGAAAAAAACACTTTTTTTTAAATTTTCGAACTATGGGCGAACTATGGGCCAAGTATGGCGAAGTATGGGAGGCGAAAAAAACACTTTTTTTTAAATTTTCGAACTATGGGCGAACTATGGGCCAAGTATGGCGAAGTATGGGAGGCGAAAAAAACACTTTTTTTTAAATTTTCGAACTATGGGCGAACTATGGGCCAAGTATGGCGAAGTATGGGAGGCGAAAAAAACACTTTTTTTTAAATTTTCGAACTATGGGCGAACTATGGGCCAAGTATGGCGAAGTATGGGAGGCGAAAAAAACACTTTTTTTAAATTTTTGAACTATGGGCGAACTATGGGCCAAGTATGGCGAAGTATGGGAGGCGAAAAAAACACTTTTTTTTAAATTTTCGAACTATGGGCGAACTATGGGCCAAGTATGGCGAAGTATGGGAGGCGAAAAAAACACTTTTTTTTAAATTTTTGAACTATGGGCGAACTATGGGCCAAGTATGGCGAAGTATGGGAGGCGAAAAAAACACTTTTTTTTAAATTTTCGAACTATGGGCGAACTATGGGCCAAGTATGGCGAAGTATGGGAGGCGAAAAAAACACTTTTTTTTAAATTTTCGAACTATGGGCGAACTATGGGCCAAGTATGGCGAAGTATGGGAGGCGAAAAAAACACTTTTTTTAAATTTTTTCGAACTATGGGCCAAGTATGGCGAAGTATGGGAGGCGAAAAAAACACTTTTTTTAAATTTTCGAACTATGGGCGAACTATGGGCCAAGTATGGCGAAGTATGGGAGGCGAAAAAAACACTTTTTTTTAAATTTTCGAACTATGGGCGAACTATAGGCCAAGTATGGCGAAGTATGGGAGGCGAAAAAAACACTTTTTTTAAATTTTTGGACCATTGGGGGACTTAGGGGCAAGGATGGCGAAGTATGGGAGGCGAAAAAAGACACTTTTTTTTAAATTTTTGAACTATGGGCGAACTATGGCAAGTATGGCGAAGTATGGGAGGCGAAAAAAACACTTTTTTTAAATTTTTGAACTATGGGCGAACTATGGGCCAAGTATGGCGAAGTATGGGAGGCGAAAAAAACACTTTTTTTTAAATTTTCGAACTATGGGCGAACTATGGGCCAAGTATGGCGAAGTATGGGAGGCGAAAAAAACACTTTTTTTAAATTTTTGAACTATGGGCGAACTATGGGCCAAGTATGGCGAAGTATGGGAGGCGAAAAAAACATTTTTTTTAAATTTTCGAACTATGGGCGAACTATGGGCAAAGTATGGCGAAGTATGGGAGGCGAAAAAAACACTTTTTTTTAAATTTTTGAACTATGGGCGAACTATGGGCCAAGTATGGCGAAGTATGGGAGGCGAAAAAAACACTTTTTTTTAAATTTTTGAACTATGGGCGAACTATGGGCCAAGTATGGCGAAGTATGGGAGGCGAAAAAAACACTTTTTTTTAAATTTTGAACTATGGGCGAACTATGGGCCAAGTATGGCGAAGTATGGGAGGCGAAAAAAACACTTTTTTTTAAATTTTCGAACTATGGGCGAACTATGGGCCAAGTATGGCGAAGTATGGGAGGCGAAAAAAACACTTTTTTTTAAATTTTCGAACTATGGGCGAACTATGGGCCAAGTATGGCGAAGTATGGGAGGCGAAAAAAACACTTTTTTTTAAATTTTCGAACTATGGGCGAACTATGGGCCAAGTATGGCGAAGTATGGGAGGCGAAAAAAACACTTTTTTTTAAATTTTCGAACTATGGGCGAACTATGGGCAAAGTATGGCGAAGTATGGGAGGCGAAAAAAACACTTTTTTTAAATTTTTGAACTATGGGCGAACTATGGGCCAAGTATGGCGAAGTATGGGAGGCGAAAAAAACACTTTTTTTAAATTTTTGAACTATGGGCGAACTATGGGCCAAGTATGGCGAAGTATGGGAGGCGAAAAAAACATTTTTTTTAAATTTTCGAACTATGGGCGAACTATGGGCCAAGTATGGCGAAGTATGGGAGGCGAAAAAAACACTTTTTTTTAAATTTTTGAACTATGGGCGAACTATGGGAAGGCGAAGTATGGGAGGCGAAAAAAACACTTTTTTTAAATTTTTGAACTATGGGCGAACTATGGGCCAAGTATGGCGAAGTATGGGAGGCGAAAAAAACACTTTTTTTTAAATTTTCGAACTATGGGCGAACTATGGGCCAAGTATGGCGAAGTATGGGAGGCGAAAAAAACACTTTTTTTAAATTTTTGAACTATGGGCGAACTATGGGCCAAGTATGGCGAAGTATGGGAGGCGAAAAAAACACTTTTTTTTAAATTTTGAACTATGGGCGAACTATGGGCCAAGTATGGCGAAGTATGGGAGGCGAAAAAAACACTTTTTTTTAAATTTTCGAACTATGGGCGAACTATGGGCCAAGTATGGCGAAGTATGGGAGGCGAAAAAAACACTTTTTTTAAATTTTTGAACTATGGGCGAACTATGGGCCAAGTATGGCGAAGTATGGGAGGCGAAAAAAACACTTTTTTTAAATTTTTGAACTATGGGCGAACTATGGGCCAAGTATGGCGAAGTATGGGAGGCGAAAAAAACACTTTTTTTTAAATTTTCGAACTATGGGCGAACTATGGGCCAAGTATGGCGAAGTATGGGAGGCGAAAAAAACACTTTTTTTTAAATTTTCGAACTATGGGCGAACTATGGGCCAAGTATGGCGAAGTATGGGAGGCGAAAAAAACACTTTTTTTTAAATTTTCGAACTATGGGCGAACTATGGGCCAAGTATGGCGAAGTATGGGAGGCGAAAAAAACACTTTTTTTTAAATTTTGAACTATGGGCGAACTATGGGCCAAGTATGGCGAAGTATGGGAGGCGAAAAAAACACTTTTTTTTAAATTTTCGAACTATGGGCGAACTATGGGCCAAGTATGGCGAAGTATGGGAGGCGAAAAAAACACTTTTTTTTAAATTTTCGAACTATGGGCGAACTATGGGCCAAGTATGGCGAAGTATGGGAGGCGAAAAAAACACTTTTTTTTAAATTTTCGAACTATGGGCGAACTATGGGCCAAGTATGGCGAAGTATGGGAGGCGAAAAAAACACTTTTTTTTAAATTTTCGAACTATGGGCGAACTATGGGCCAAGTATGGCGAAGTATGGGAGGCGAAAAAAACACTTTTTTTTAAATTTTCGAACTATGGGCGAACTATGGGCCAAGTATGGCGAAGTATGGGAGGCGAAAAAAACACTTTTTTTAAATTTTTGAACTATGGGCGAACTATGGGCCAAGTATGGCGAAGTATGGGAGGCGAAAAAAACACTTTTTTTTAAATTTTCGAACTATGGGCGAACTATGGGCCAAGTATGGCGAAGTATGGGAGGCGAAAAAAACACTTTTTTTTAAATTTTTGAACTATGGGCGAACTATGGGCCAAGTATGGCGAAGTATGGGAGGCGAAAAAAACACTTTTTTTTAAATTTTCGAACTATGGGCGAACTATGGGCCAAGTATGGCGAAGTATGGGAGGCGAAAAAAACACTTTTTTTTAAATTTTCGAACTATGGGCGAACTATGGGCCAAGTATGGCGAAGTATGGGAGGCGAAAAAAACACTTTTTTTTAAATTTTCGAACTATGGGCGAACTATGGGCCAAGTATGGCGAAGTATGGGAGGCGAAAAAAACACTTTTTTTAAATTTTTGAACTATGGGCGAACTATGGGCCAAGTATGGCGAAGTATGGGAGGCGAAAAAAACACTTTTTTTAAATTTTTGAACTATGGGCGAACTATGGGCCAAGTATGGCGAAGTATGGGAGGCGAAAAAAACACTTTTTTTTAAATTTTCGAACTATGGGCGAACTATGGGCCAAGTATGGCGAAGTATGGGAGGCGAAAAAAACACTTTTTTTTAAATTTTTGAACTATGGGCGAACTATGGAAGTATGGCGAAGTATGGGAGGCGAAAAAAACACTTTTTTTTAAATTTTTGAACTATGGGCGAACTATGGGCCAAGTATGGCGAAGTATGGGAGGCGAAAAAAACACTTTTTTTTAAATTTTCGAACTATGGGCGAACTATGGGCCAAGTATGGCGAAGTATGGGAGGCGAAAAAAACACTTTTTTTAAATTTTTGAACTATGGGCGAACTATGGGCCAAGTATGGCGAAGTATGGGAGGCGAAAAAAACACTTTTTTTTAAATTTTCGAACTATGGGCGAACTATGGGCCAAGTATGGCGAAGTATGGGAGGCGAAAAAAACACTTTTTTTTAAATTTTCGAACTATGGGCGAACTATGGGCCAAGTATGGCGAAGTATGGGAGGCGAAAAAAACACTTTTTTTTAAATTTTCGAACTATGGGCGAACTATGGGCAAAGTATGGCGAAGTATGGGAGGCGAAAAAAACACTTTTTTTTAAATTTTTGAACTATGGGCGAACTATGGGCCAAGTATGGCGAAGTATGGGAGGCGAAAAAAACACTTTTTTTAAATTTTTGAACTATGGGCGAACTATGGGCCAAGTATGGCGAAGTATGGGAGGCGAAAAAAACATTTTTTTTAAATTTTCGAACTATGGGCGAACTATGGGCCAAGTATGGCGAAGTATGGGAGGCGAAAAAAACACTTTTTTTTAAATTTTTGAACTATGGGCGAACTATGGAAGGCGAAGTATGGGAGGCGAAAAAAACACTTTTTTTAAATTTTTGAACTATGGGCGAACTATGGGCCAAGTATGGCGAAGTATGGGAGGCGAAAAAAACACTTTTTTTTAAATTTTCGAACTATGGGCGAACTATGGGCCAAGTATGGCGAAGTATGGGAGGCGAAAAAAACACTTTTTTTAAATTTTTGAACTATGGGCGAACTATGGGCCAAGTATGGCGAAGTATGGGAGGCGAAAAAAACACTTTTTTTAAATTTTCGAACTATGGGCGAACTATGGGCAAAGTATGGCGAAGTATGGGAGGCGAAAAAAACACTTTTTTTTAAATTTTTGAACTATGGGCGAACTATGGGCCAAGTATGGCGAAGTATGGGAGGCGAAAAAAACACTTTTTTTTAAATTTTGAACTATGGGCGAACTATGGGCCAAGTATGGCGAAGTATGGGAGGCGAAAAAAACACTTTTTTTTAAATTTTCGAACTATGGGCGAACTATGGGCCAAGTATGGCGAAGTATGGGAGGCGAAAAAAACACTTTTTTTTAAATTTTCGAACTATGGGCGAACTATGGGCCAAGTATGGCGAAGTATGGGAGGCGAAAAAAACACTTTTTTTTAAATTTTCGAACTATGGGCGAACTATGGGCCAAGTA
This sequence comes from Leptopilina boulardi, assembly GCF_019393585.1. Taxonomy (NCBI): domain Eukaryota; kingdom Metazoa; phylum Arthropoda; class Insecta; order Hymenoptera; family Figitidae; genus Leptopilina; species Leptopilina boulardi. The sequence continues at coordinate 11,563 of NW_026137712.1, forward strand.
TGGCGAAGTATGGGAGGCGAAAAAAACACTTTTTTTTAAATTTTCGAACTATGGGCGAACTATGGGCAAAGTATGGCGAAGTATGGGAGGCGAAAAAAACACTTTTTTTAAATTTTTGAACTATGGGCGAACTATGGGCCAAGTATGGCGAAGTATGGGAGGCGAAAAAAACACTTTTTTTAAATTTTTGAACTATGGGCGAACTATGGGCCAAGTATGGCGAAGTATGGGAGGCGAAAAAAACATTTTTTTTAAATTTTCGAACTATGGGCGAACTATGGGCCAAGTATGGCGAAGTATGGGAGGCGAAAAAAACACTTTTTTTTAAATTTTTGAACTATGGGCGAACTATGGGCAAGGCGAAGTATGGGAGGCGAAAAAAACACTTTTTTTAAATTTTTGAACTATGGGCGAACTATGGGCCAAGTATGGCGAAGTATGGGAGGCGAAAAAAACACTTTTTTTTAAATTTTCGAACTATGGGCGAACTATGGGCCAAGTATGGCGAAGTGTGGGAGGCGAAAAAAACACTTTTTTTAAATTTTTGAACTATGGGCGAACTATGGGCCAAGTATGGCGAAGTATGGGAGGCGAAAAAAACACTTTTTTTTAAATTTTCGAACTATGGGCGAACTATGGGCCAAGTATGGCGAAGTATGGGAGGCGAAAAAAACACTTTTTTTAAATTTTTGAACTATGGGCGAACTATGGGCCAAGTATGGCGAAGTATGGGAGGCGAAAAAAACACTTTTTTTAAATTTTCGAACTATGGACGAACTATGGGCCAAGTATGGCGAAGTATGGGAGGCGAAAAAAACACTTTTTTTAAATTTTTGAACTATGGACGAACTATGGGCAAAGTATGGCGAAGTATGGGAGGCGAAAAAAACACTTTTTTTTAAATTTTCGAACTATGGGCGAACTATGGGCCAAGTATGGCGAAGTATGGGAGGCGAAAAAAACACTTTTTTTTAAATTTTTGAACTATGGGCGAACTATGGGCCAAGTATGGCGAAGTATGGGAGGCGAAAAAAACACTTTTTTTTAAATTTTCGAACTATGGGCGAACTATGGGCCAAGTATGGCGAAGTATGGGAGGCGAAAAAAACACTTTTTTTTAAATTTTCGAACTATGGGCGAACTATGGGCCAAGTATGGCGAAGTATGGGAGGCGAAAAAAACACTTTTTTTAAATTTTTGAACTATGGGCGAACTATGGGCCAAGTATGGCGAAGTATGGGAGGCGAAAAAAACACTTTTTTTTAAATTTTCGAACTATGGGCGAACTATGGGCCAAGTATGGCGAAGTATGGGAGGCGAAAAAAACACTTTTTTTTAAATTTTTGAACTATGGGCGAACTATGGGCCAAGTATGGCGAAGTATGGGAGGCGAAAAAAACACTTTTTTTTAAATTTTCGAACTATGGGCGAACTATGGGCCAAGTATGGCGAAGTATGGGAGGCGAAAAAAACACTTTTTTTTAAATTTTTGAACTATGGGCGAACTATGGGCCAAGTATGGCGAAGTATGGGAGGCGAAAAAAACACTTTTTTTTAAATTTTCGAACTATGGGCGAACTATGGGCCAAGTATGGCGAAGTATGGGAGGCGAAAAAAACACTTTTTTTTAAATTTTTGAACTATGGGCGAACTATGGGCCAAGTATGGCGAAGTATGGGAGGCGAAAAAAACACTTTTTTTTAAATTTTCGAACTATGGGCGAACTATGGGCCAAGTATGGCGAAGTATGGGAGGCGAAAAAAACACTTTTTTTTAAATTTTCGAACTATGGGCGAACTATGGGCCAAGTATGGCGAAGTATGGGAGGCGAAAAAAACACTTTTTTTTAAATTTTCGAACTATGGGCGAACTATGGGCAAAGTATGGCGAAGTATGGGAGGCGAAAAAAACACTTTTTTTAAATTTTTGAACTATGGGCGAACTATGGGCCAAGTATGGCGAAGTATGGGAGGCGAAAAAAACACTTTTTTTAAATTTTTGAACTATGGGCGAACTATGGGCCAAGTATGGCGAAGTATGGGAGGCGAAAAAAACACTTTTTTTTAAATTTTCGAACTATGGGCGAACTATGGGCCAAGTATGGCGAAGTATGGGAGGCGAAAAAAACACTTTTTTTTAAATTTTTGAACTATGGGCGAACTATGGGCAAGTATGGCGAAGTATGGGAGGCGAAAAAAACACTTTTTTTTAAATTTTTGAACTATGGGCGAACTATGGGCCAAGTATGGCGAAGTATGGGAGGCGAAAAAAACACTTTTTTTTAAATTTTCGAACTATGGGCGAACTATGGGCCAAGTATGGCGAAGTATGGGAGGCGAAAAAAACACTTTTTTTAAATTTTTGAACTATGGGCGAACTATGGGCCAAGTATGGCGAAGTATGGGAGGCGAAAAAAACACTTTTTTTTAAATTTTCGAACTATGAGCGAACTATGGGCCAAGTATGGCGAAGTATGGGAGGCAAAAAAAACACTTTTTTTTAAATTTTCGAACTATGGGCGAACTATGGGCCAAGTATGGCGAAGTATGGGAGGCGAAAAAAACACTTTTTTTTAAATTTTCGAACTATGGGCGAACTATGGGCAAAGTATGGCGAAGTATGGGAGGCGAAAAAAACACTTTTTTTTAATTTTTGAACTATGGGCGAACTATGGGCCAAGTATGGCGAAGTATGGGAGGCGAAAAAAACACTTTTTTTAAATTTTTGAACTATGGGCGAACTATGGGCCAAGTATGGCGAAGTATGGGAGGCGAAAAAAACATTTTTTTTAAATTTTCGAACTATGGGCGAACTATGGGCCAAGTATGGCGAAGTATGGGAGGCGAAAAAAACACTTTTTTTTAAATTTTTGAACTATGGGCGAACTATGGGAATGGCGAAGTATGGGAGGCGAAAAAAACACTTTTTTTAAATTTTTGAACTATGGGCGAACTATGGGCCAAGTATGGCGAAGTATGGGAGGCGAAAAAAACACTTTTTTTTAAATTTTCGAACTATGGGCGAACTATAAGCCAAGTATGGCGAAGTATGGGAGGCGAAAAAAACACTTTTTTTAATTTTTTGAAATATGGGCGAACTATGGGCCAAGTATGGCGAAGTATGGGAGGCGAAAAAAACACTTTTTTTTAAATTTTCGAACTATGGGCGAACTATGGGCAAAGTATGGCGAAGTATGGGAGGCGAAAAAAACACTTTTTTTTAAATTTTTGAACTATGGGCGAACTATGGGCCAAGTATGGCGAAGTATGGGAGGCGAAAAAACACTTTTTTTTAAATTTTGAACTATGGGCGAACTATGGGCCAAGTATGGCGAAGTATGGGAGGCGAAAAAAACACTTTTTTTTAAATTTTCGAACTATGGGCGAACTATGGGCCAAGTATGGCGAAGTATGGGAGGCGAAAAAAACACTTTTTTTTAAATTTTCGAACTATGGGCGAACTATGGGCCAAGTATGGCGAAGTATGGGAGGCAAAAAAAACACTTTTTTTTAAATTTTCGAACTATGGGCGAACTATGGGCCAAGTATGGCGAAGTATGGGAGGCGAAAAAAACACTTTTTTTTAAATTTTCGAACTATGGGCGAACTATGGGCAAAGTATGGCGAAGTATGGGAAGCGAAAAAAACCCTTTTTTTAAATTTTTGAACTATGGGCGAACTATGGGCCAAGTATGGCGAAGTATGGGAGGCGAAAAAAACACTTTTTTTAAATTTTTGAACTATGGGCGAACTATGGGCCAAGTATGGCGAAGTATGGGAGGCGAAAAAAACATTTTTTTTAAATTTTCGAACTATGGGCGAACTATGGGCCAAGTATGGCGAAGTATGGGAGGCGAAAAAAACACTTTTTTTTAAATTTTTGAACTATGGGTGAACTATGGAAGGCGAAGTATGGGAGGCGAAAAAAACACTTTTTTTAAATTTTTGAACTATGGGCGAACTATGGGCCAAGTATGGCGAAGTATGGGAGGCGAAAAAAACACTTTTTTTTAAATTTTCGAACTATGGGCGAACTATGGGCCAAGTATGGCGAAGTATGGGAGGCGAAAAAAACACTTTTTTTAAATTTTTGAACTATGGGCGAACTATGGGCCAAGTATGGCGAAGTATGGGAGGCGAAAAAAACATTTTTTTTAAATTTTCGAACTATGGGCGAACTATGGGCCAAGTATGGCGAAGTATGGGAGGCGAAAAAAACACTTTTTTTAAATTTTTGAACTATGGGCGAACTATGAGCCAAGTATGGCGAAGTATAGGAGGCGAAAAAAACATTTTTTTTAAATTCTTCAACTATGGGCGAACTATGGGCAAAGTATGGCGAAGTAGGGGAGGCGAAAAAAACCCTTTTTTTAAATTTTTGAACTATGGGCGAACTATGGGCAAAGTATGGCGAAGTATGGGAGGCGAAAAAAACACTTTTTTTTAAATTTTTGAACTATGGGCGAACTATGGGGCAAGTATGGCGAAGTATGGGAGGCGAAAAAACACTTTTTTTTAAATTTTTGAACTATGGGCGAACTATGGGCCAAGTATGGCGAAGTATGGGAGGCGAAAAAAACACTTTTTTTTAAATTTTCGAACTATGGGCGAACTATGGGCCAAGTATGGCGAAGTATGGGAGGCGAAAAAAACATTTTTTTTTAAATTTTCGAACTATGGGCGAACTATGGGCCAAGTATGGCGAAGTATGGGAGGCGAAAAAAACACTTTTTTTAAATTTTTGAACTATGGGCGAACTATGGGCCAAGTATGGCGAAGTATGGGAGGCGAAAAAAACATTTTTTTTTAAATTTTCGAACTATGGGCGAACTATGGGCCAAGTATGGCGAAGTATGGGAGGCGAAAAAAACACTTTTTTTTAAATTTTTGAACTATGGGCCAAGTATGGCGAAGTATGGGAGGCGAAAAAAACACTTTTTTTAAATTTTCGAACTATGGGCGAACTATGGGCCAAGTATGGCGAAGTATGGGAGGCGAAAAAAACATTTTTTTTTAAATTTTCGAACTATGGGCGAACTATGGGCCAAGTATGGCGAAGTATGGGAGGCGAAAAAAACACTTTTTTTAAATTTTTGAACTATGGGCGAACTATGGGCCAAGTATGGCGAAGTATGGGAGGCGAAAAAAACATTTTTTTTTAAATTTTCGAACTATGGGCGAACTATGGGCCAAGTATGGCGAAGTATGGGAGGCGAAAAAAACACTTTTTTTTAAATTTTTGAACTATGGGCGAACTATGGGCAAAGTATGGCGAAGTATGGGAGGCGAAAAAAACACTTTTTTTTAAATTTTTGAACTATGGGCGAACTATGGGCCAAGTATGGCGAAGTATGGGAGGCGAAAAAAACACTTTTTTTTAAATTTTCGAACTATGGGCGAACTATGGGCCAAGTATGGCGAAGTATGGGAGGCGAAAAAAACACTTTTTTTAAATTTTTGAACTATGGGCGAACTATGGGCCAAGTATGGCGAAGTATGGGAGGCAAAAAAAACACTTTTTTTTAAATTTTCGAACTATGGGCGAACTATGGGCCAAGTATGGCGAAGTATGGGAGGCGAAAAAAACACTTTTTTTTAAATTTTCGAACTATGGGCGAACTATGGGCCAAGTATGGCGAAGTATGGGAGGCGAAAAAAACACTTTTTTTTAAATTTTCGAACTATGGGCGAACTATGGGCAAAGTATGGCGAAGTACGGGAGGCGAAAAAAACACTTTTTTTAAATTTTTGAACTATGGGCGAACTATGGGCCAAGTATGGCGAAGTATGGGAGGCGAAAAAAACACTTTTTTTAAATTTTTGAACTATGGGCGAACTATGGGCCAAGTATGGCGAAGTATGGGAGGCGAAAAAAACACTTTTTTTTAAATTTTCGAACTATGGGCGAACTATGGGCAAAGTATGGCGAAGTATGGGAGGCGAAAAAAACACTTTTTTTTAAATTTTTGAACTATGGGGGAACTATGGAAGGCGAAGTATGGGAGGCGAAAAAAACACTTTTTTTTAAATTTTTGAACTATGGGCGAACTATGGGCCAAGTATGGCGAAGTATGGGAGGCGAAAAAAACACTTTTTTTTAAATTTTCGAACTATGGGCGAACTATGGGCCAAGTATGGCGAAGTATGGGAGGCGAAAAAAACACTTTTTTTAAATTTTTGAACTATGGGCGAACTATGGGCCAAGTATGGCGAAGTATGGGAGGCAAAAAAAACACTTTTTTTTAAATTTTCGAACTATTAGCGAACTATGGGCCAAGTATGGCGAAGTATGGGAGGCAAAAAAAACACTTTTTTTTAAATTTTCGAACTATGGGCGAACTATGGGCCAAGTATGGCGAAGTATGGGAGGCGAAAAAAACAGTTTTTTTAAATTTTTGAACTATGGGCGAACTATGGGCCAAGTATGGCGAAGTATGGGAGGCAAAAAAAACACTTTTTTTTAAATTTTCGAACTATGGGCGAACTATGGGCCAAGTATGGCGAAGTATGGGAGGCGAAAAAAACACTTTTTTTTAAATTTTCGAACTATTAGCGAACTATGGGCCAAGTATGGCGAAGTATGGGAGGCGAAAAAAACACTTTTTTTCAAATTTTTCAACTATGGGCGAACTATGGGCAAAGTATGGCGAAGTACGGGAGGCGAAAAAAACACTTTTTTTAAATTTTTGGACTATGGGCGAACTATGGGCCAAGTATGGCGAAGTATGGGAGGCGAAAAAAACACTTTTTTTAAATTTTTGAACTATGGGCGAACTATGGGCCAAGTATGGCGAAGTATGGGAGGCAAAAAAACACTTTTTTTTAAATTTTCGAACTATTAGCGAACTATGGGCAAAGTATGGCGAAGTATGGGAGGCGAAAAAAACACTTTTTTTTAAATTTTTGAACTATGGGGGAACTATGGAAGGCGAAGTATGGGAGGCGAAAAAAACACTTTTTTTTAAATTTTTGAACTATGGGCGAACTATGGGCCAAGTATGGCGAAGTATGGGAGGCGAAAAAAACACTTTTTTTTAAATTTTCGAACTATGGGCGAACTATGGGCCAAGTATGGCGAAGTATGGGAGGCGAAAAAAACACTTTTTTTAAATTTTTGAACTATGGGCGAACTATGGGCCAAGTATGGCGAAGTATGGGAGGCAAAAAAAACACTTTTTTTTAAATTTTCGAACTATTAGCGAACTATGGGCCAAGTATGGCGAAGTATGGGAGGCAAAAAAAACACTTTTTTTTAAATTTTCGAACTATTAGCGAACTATGGGCCAAGTATGGCGAAGTATGGGAGGCGAAAAAAACACTTTTTTTTAAATTTTCGAACTATGGGCGAACTATGGGCAAAGTATGGCGAAGTATGGGAAGCGAAAAAAACCCTTTTTTTTAATTTTTGTACTATGGGCGAACTATGGGCCAAGTATGGCGAAGTATGGGAGGCGAAAAAAACACTTTTTTTAAATTTTTGAACTATGGGCGAACTATGGGCCAAGTATGGCGAAGTATGGGAGGCGAAAAAAACATTTATTTTTAAATTTTCGAACTATGGGCGAACTATGGGCCAAGTATGGCGAAGTATGGGAGGCGAAAAAAACACTTTTTTTTAAATTTTTGAACTATGGGTGAACTATGGAAGGCGAAGTATGGGAGGCGAAAAAGACACTTTTTTTAAATTTTTGAACTATGGGCGAACTATGGGCCAAGTATGGCGAAGTATGGGAGGCGAAAAAAACACTTTTTTTTAAATTTTCGAACTATGGGCGAACTATGGGCCAAGTATGGCGAAGTGTGGGAGGCGAAAAAAACACTTTTTTTAAATTTTTGAACTATGGGCGAACTATGGGCCAAGTATGGCGAAGAATAAGAGGCGAAAAAAATCATTTTTTTCAAATTCTTCAAATATGGGCGAACTATGGGAAAAGTATGGCGAAGTACGGGAAGCGAAAAAAACCCTTTTTTTAAATTTTTGGACTATGGGCGAACTATGGGGCAAGTATGGCGAAGTATGGGAGGCGAAAAAAACACTTTTTTTAAATTTTTGAACTATGGGCGAACTATGGGCCAAGTATGGCGAAGTATGGGAGGCGAAAAAAACATTTATTTTTAAATTTTCGAACTACGGGCGAACTATGGGCCAAGTATGGCGAAGTATGGGAGGCGAAAAAAACACTTTTTTTTAAATTTTTGAACTATGGGTGAACTATGGAAGGCGAAGTATGGGAGGCGAAAAAGACACTTTTTTTAAATTTTTGAACTATGGGCGAACTATGGGCCAAGTATGGCGAAGTATGGGTGGCGAAAAAAACACTTTTTTTTAAATTTTCGAACTATGGGCGAACTATGGGCAAAGTATGGCGAAGTGTGGGAGGCGAAAAAAACACTTTTTTTAAATTTTTGAACTATGGGCGAACTATGGGCCAAGTATGGCGAAGTATGGGAGGCGAAAAAAACATTTTTTTTTAAATTTTCGAACTATGGGCGAACTATGGGCTAAGTATGGCGAAGTATGGGAGGCGAAAAAAACACTTTTTTTAAATTTTTGAACTATGGGCGAACTATGGGCCAAGTATGGCGAAGAATAAGAGGCGAAAAAAATCATTTTTTTCAAATTCTTCAAATATGGGCGAACTATGGGCAAAGTATGGCGAAGTACGGGAAGCGAAAAAAACCCTTTTTTTAAATTTTTGGACTATGGGCGAACTATGGGCAAAGTATGGCGAAGTATGGGAGTCGAAAAAAACACTTTTTTTTAAATTTTTGAACTATGGGCGAACTATGGGGCAAGTATGGCGAAGTATGGGAGGCGAAAGAACACTTTTTTTTAAATTTTTGAACTATGGGCGAACTAAGGGCCAACTATGGCGAAGTATAGGAGGCGAAAAAAACACTTTTTTTTAAATTTTCGAACTATGGGCGAACTATGGGCCAAGTATGGCGAAGTATGGGAGGCAAAAAAACATTTTTTTTTAAATTTTCGAACTATGGGCGAACTATGGGCCAAGTATGGCGAAGTATGGGAGGCGAAAAAAACACTTTTTTTAAATTTTTGAACTATGGGCGAACTATGGGCCAAGTATGGCGAAGTATGGGAGGCGAAAAAAACATTTTTTTTTAAATTTTCGAACTATGGGCGAACTATGGGCCAAGTATGGCGAAGTATGGGAGGCGAAAAAAACATTTTTTTTTAAATTTTTGGACTATGGGCGAACTATGGGCAAAGTATGGCGAAGTATGGGAGGCGAAAAAAACACTTTTTTTTAAATTTTTGAACTATGGGCGAACTATGGGGCAAGTATGGCGAAGTATGGGAGGCGAAAGAACATTTTTTTTAAATTTTTGAACTATGGGCGAACTAAGGGCCAACTATGGCGAAGTATAGGAGGCGAAAAAAACACTTTTTTTTAAATTTTCGAACTATGGGCCAAGTATGGCGAAGTATGGGAGGCGAAAAAAACACTTTTTTTAAAATTTTCGAACTATGGGCGAACTATGGGCCAAGTATGGCGAAGTATGGGAGGCGAAAAAAACACTTTTTTTAAATTTTTGAACTATGGGCGAACTATGGGCCAAGTATGGCGAAGTATGGGAGGCGAAAAAAACACTTTTTTTAAATTTTCGAACTATGGGCGAACTATGGGCCAAGTATGGCGAAGTATGGGAGGCGAAAAAAACACTTTTTTTAAATTTTTGAACTATGGGCGAACTATGGGCCAAGTATGGCGAAGTATGGGAGGCGAAAAAAACATTTTTTTTTAAATTTTCGAACTATGGGCGAACTATGGGCCAAGTATGGCGAAGTATGGGAGGCGAAAAAAACATTTTTTTTTAAATTTTTGGACTATGGGCGAACTATGGGCAAAGTATGGCGAAGTATGGGAGGCGAAAAAAACACTTTTTTTTAAATTTTTGAACTATGGGCGAACTATGGGGCAAGTATGGCGAAGTATGGGAGGCGAAAGAACATTTTTTTTAAATTTTTGAACTATGGGCGAACTAAGGGCCAACTATGGCGAAGTATAGGAGGCGAAAAAAACACTTTTTTTTAAATTTTCGAACTATGGGCGAACTATGGGCCAAGTATGGCGAAGTATGGGAGGCGAAAAAAACATTTTTTTTTAAATTTTCGAACTATGGGCGAACTATGGGCCAAGTATGGCGAAGTATGGGAGGCGAAAAAAACACTTTTTTTAAATTTTTGAACTATGGGCGAACTATGGGCCAAGTATGGCGAAGTATGGGAGGCAAAAAAAACACTTTTTTTTAAATTTTCGAACTATTAGCGAACTATGGGCCAAGTATGGCGAAGTATGGGAGGCGAAAAAAACACTTTTTTTTAAATTTTCGAACTATGGGCGAACTATGGGCAAAGTATGGCGAAGTATGGGAAGCGAAAAAAACCCTTTTTTTAAATTTTTGTACTATGGGCGAACTATGGGCCAAGTATGGCGAAGTATGGGAGGCGAAAAAAACACTTTTTTTAAATTTTTGAACTATGGGCAAACTATGGGCCAAGTATGGCGAAGTATGGGAGGCGAAAAAAACATTTATTTTTAAATTTTCGAACTATGGGCGAACTATGGGCCAAGTATGGCGAAATATGGGAGGCGAAAAAAAAAATTTTTTAAAATTTTTGAACTATGGGTGAACTATGGAAGGCGAAGTATGGGCGGCGAAAAAGACACTTTTTTTAAATTTTTGAACTATGGGCGAACTATGGGCCAAGTATGGCGAAGTATGGGAGGCGAAAAAAACACTTTTTTTTAAATTTTCGAACTATGGGGGAACTATGGAAGGCGAAGTATGGGAGGCGTAAAAAACACTTTTTTTAAAATTTTTGAACTATGGGCGAACTATGGGCCAACTATGGAAGATTGGAGGAAGTTGGAAGTTGGAAGATTGAAAAAAAAAGATTTTCTCGCATCCCATACTTCGCCATACTTTGCCCATATTTCACCCATAGTTCGAAGATTCGAAAAAAATAATTTTTTCGCCTCCCATTCTTCGCCATACTTGGCCCATAGTTCGCCCATAGTTCAAAAATTAAAAAAAAAGTGTTTTTTTCGCCTCCCATACTTTGCCATACTTTGCCCATAGTTCGCCCATATTTGAAGAATTTGAAAAAAATGATTTTTTTTGTCTTCCATAGTTCGCCATACTTGGCCCACAGATCGCCCATAGTTCAAAATTTTTTAAAAAAAGGGTTTTTTTGAAGCCATACTTTAACTATGGGATTCGCTCATTAGCAATACTTTTGCCATACTTTGTCAGCTTTTGGCCATCTTTAACCCATAGTTGGCCATACTTTGCCATCTTTGGCCCAAAAAAGTGTTTATTATTAATCTTATTTTTCGAAAAAAAATTGAAAATTTTTTTTTTTTAAACTTTTAAAAACTCAAAATTTGAATAATTTTGTTGATTTTTGACGAAATCATCTGGATAACGAACTCAAGCGAGATTTTGGTACACTTAATGTGTATACCAAATTTGAAGTCGATTCATTAAAATTTGTTGGAGTTATCGTCGGACAAAATTTGTCTACAGACATACATAGATACAGACATACATACATACTGACATACATACAGAAAAAATTTTTTTAAGACCCATTTTTTCGGGATCAGAAAGTCTCAAAACGTCGAGATTCACTGGAATTAGAGAATGCTCAAAATCGCCCAAATGTAATACCTTCTCATTATGATGAGAATGTAATAAATTAGTACATGTAGTACAATAATTTTAACCAATAAGAGAGCCGCCATTTCGCGGCAGGAAGTTTATTATTTTAACAATTAACGATCCAACTTCGCATTAGAAACGCAACAGGTTTCAAAACATTCAAGTACAGAATAATTAAAAAGTTTTAAATTATAGTACGAAAATTATTAACATTAATAAATTGAAAAGAAAAAGTTCGTTAATGTTAAGTGATAAACTAATAAGGGAAAAAGAAATTCTATACGTTGTGTTATTCCAAGAAAAAGGTAAGTTGGAAAATTAATAAAATTCTTGTAATAATTTAGGTTAAAAAAATGTACACAAAACATTTGTACATGAATAATTAAAGTGTTTAAAATGAATATTCACTATAATTAAAATTATTAATATAATTTTCTTAAAATTAAGTTACTCTTTAATTTAGTTAGAATTTATTTTATGGAAAAATTTTCGAAATTATATATTTAAAATTTGTCCATCAGCTTATCGAATCATAGAACGCTTTATACGTTTTCAAAGGTTATATTTCTTTATTATAATACGAAAATAATTAAATTTCATAAAAGAAAAGTAAAAAAGTTCAATTAAATAAAATTAGTAAATTCAGTTATTTAATCAACAAATTGTGTTGAAAAATTAATTTACTTATGACTAAATATTTTTTTACTGGTCCATCTTTGGCTGCCATCTCAGAGCACTGTTTAACATTACTAACTAATTTTTTAATTTTGCTTAATAAACATCTTTTCTTTAAATAATTACTTTACATGGATAAAAAAAATTTCATCTGCTTTGAATTCCAGTCTACTAATAAATAAAAAAATTGATCCTGAAGTCAATCCTCCGATTGATTTTAGGATCAAATTTTTTTTTAATTGTCAAAATTAATTTAACTTAAATAATAAATAACATTAATGAATAAAATCACGTGAGATAATTAAGGGGCAATATTTGTAAATTTAGACTTGAAAGTTGAAAGCGCGTGTTCAACTCCCGGTTGATGAATTTTTTTTTCTCATATGAATTGAATCAATTAAATTAAAAATGTTTAAATATTTTTTTACAAAAAGAAAATAAGAAAAAATTAATTAAATTAGGATATTCCATCATTTTTTCCACAAATTGTGTTTATAACTGATTTGAAATAGACTACATATAAATAAATATTTTTTTAATAGTTCGCCATGAGCTGCCATTTAACGAAACTGTTTATCATAACAAAACAACTTTTAAAAACCAATGGTTTGCTATAACCTGTCACATGACGGGAAAAGTTTGTTTTAATATCCTCAAAAGTTTGATTCATTCGTTTCGTAGAAATCATCTCAATTACAAAATACACGAGGAGATTAACGATTAATTTTAGGACAATTTTCAGTGTAATATTTTAGATTAAGAAGACCTGTTTAAAGACTGCCAAGAGACACATATTAATATTTTTATTATAAGAAAAGTATTAAAGAAATTGCGAAAATTTAAAATGAATATTGTTGCACATTACGTAAACAAAATTTTTTTTTAAATTAATTTTAAAAAGTTCGCAAAAACGCCGTGTTTTTGGGACAATTTTTCCCCCGTATAAAGAAGCAGGGCGTAGAAATACAAAATTTCAATGGTTAATTTTCTAGTGATTTAAATAAGGTATCGAATAAATTTTTTTTTTAAACGGTTCTGTAGATTTCGAGACAAGTCGGCCACCAGTTTGAAAAATGTGTTTTCAAGAAAAACGCGATTAATGTTTTTATAACATAAAACATTGAGCCAAGACTATAAAATAATTTTTCATTACAACTTTGGTATATTACATATTTTTCAAAAAAAGTTTTGGGACAGTACTTTTATAATACCAAGGAACATTTTCAAAATATGGTGAAGTATAAACTTTAAAACGAAAATGGGAACTTGGTTGAGGATAATCTTTAAAAAATATAGTGACGACATGATTGAGGGCTAAATTTAAAATGAAAATGAGGACTTAATTAAGGACTAAATTGAGAACTAACTTGAGAAAGACAATAAAGACTAAGGGCAAAGTATGGCGAAGTATGGGAGGCGAAAAAAACACTTTTTTTTTAATTTTTGAACTATGGGGGAACTATGGAAGGCGAAGTATGGGAGGCGAAAAAAACACTTTTTTTTAAATTTTTGAACTATGGGCGAACTATGGGCCAAGTATGGCGAAGTATGGGAGGCGAAAAAAACACTTTTTTTAAAATTTTCGAACTATTAGCGAACTATGGGCCAAGTATGGCGAAGTATGGGAGGCAAAAAAAACACTTTTTTTTAAATTTTCGAACTATTAGCGAACTATGGGCCAAGTATGGCGAAGTATGGGAGGCGAAAAAAACACTTTTTTTAAATTTTTGAACTATGGGCGAACTATGGGCCAAGTATGGCGAAGTATGGGAGGCGAAAAAAACACTTTTTTCAAATTCTTCAAATATGGGCGAACTATGGGCAAAGTATGGCGAAGTACGGGAGGCGAAAAAAACACTTTTTTTAAATTTTTGGACTATGGGCGAACTATGGGCCAAGTATGGCGAAGTATGGGAGGCGAAAAAAACACTTTTTTTAAATTTTTGAACTATGGGCGAACTATGGGCCAAGTATGGCGAAGTATGGGAGGCAAAAAAACACTTTTTTTTAAATTTTCGAACTATTAGCGAACTATGGGCCAAGTATGGCAAAGTATGGGAGGCAAAAAAACACTTTTTTTAAATTTTCGAACTATTAGCGAACTATGGGCCAAGTATGGCGAAGTATGGGAGGCGAAAAAAACACTTTTTTTAAATTTTTGAACTATGGGCGAACTATGGGCCAAGTATGGCGAAGTATGGGAGGCGAAAAAAACATTTTTTTTTAAATTTTCGAACTATGGGCGAACTATGGGCTAAGTATGGCGAAGTATGGGAGGCGAAAAAAACACTTTTTTTAAATTTTTGAACTATGGGCGAACTATGGGCCAAGTATGGCGAAGTATGGGAGGCAAAAAAAACACTTTTTTTAAAATTTTCGAACTATTAGCGAACTATGGGCCAAGTATGGCGAAGTATGGGAGGCAAAAAAACACTTTTTTTTAAATTTTCGAACTATTAGCGAACTATGGGCCAAGTATGGCGAAGTATGGGAGGCGAAAAAAACATTTTTTTTTAAATTTTCGAACTATGGGCGAACTATGGGCTAAGTATGGCGAAGTATGGGAGGCGGAAAAAACACTTTTTTTAAATTTTCGAACTATTAGCGAACTATGGGCCAAGTATGGCGAAGTATGGGAGGCGAAAAAAACACTTTTTTTTAAATTTTCGAACTATGGGCGAACTATGGGCAAAGTATGGCGAAGTATGGGAGGCGAAAAAAACACTTTTTTTTAAATTTTTGAACTATGGGGGAACTATGGAAGGCGAAGTATGGGAGGCGAAAAAAACACTTTTTTTTAAATTTTTGAACTATGGGCGAACTATGGCCCAAGTATGGCGAAGTATGGGAGGCGAAAAAAACACTTTTTTTTAAATTTTCGAACTATATGCGAACTATGGGCCAAGTATGGCGAAGTGTGGGAGGCGAAAAAAACATTTTTTTTTAAATTTTCGAACTATGGGCGAACTATGGGCTAAGTATGGCGAAGTATGGGAGGCGAAAAAAACACTTTTTTTAAATTTTTGAACTATGGGCGAACTATGGGCCAAGTATGGCGAAGAATAAGAGGCGAAAAAAATCATTTTTTTCAAATTCTTCAAATATGGGCGAACTATGGGCAAAGTATGGCGAAGTACGGGAAGCGAAAAAAACCCTTTTTTTAAATTTTTGGACTATGGGCGAACTATGGGCCAAGTATGGCGAAGTGTGGGAGACGAAAAAAACACTTTTTTTAAATTTTTGAACTATGGGCGAACTATGGGCCAAGTGTGGCGAAGTATGGGAGGCGAAAAAAACACTTTTTTTAAATTTTTGAACTATGGGCGAACTATGGGCCAAGTATGGCGAAGTATGGGAGGCGAAAAAAACATTTTTTTTTAAATTTTCGAACTATGGGCGAACTATGGGCTAAGTATGGCGAAGTATGGGAGGCGAAAAAAACACTTTTTTTAAATTTTTGAACTATGGGCTAACTATGGGCCAAATATGGCGAAGAATAAGAGGCGAAAAAAATCATTTTTTTCAAATTCTTCAAATATGGGCGAACTATGGGCAAAGTATGGCGAAGTACGGGAAGCGAAAAAAACCCTTTTTTTAAATTTTTGGACTATGGGCGAACTATGGGCAAAGTATGGCGAAGTATGGGAGGCGAAAAAAACACTTTTTTTTTACATTTTTGAACTATGGGCGAACTATGGGCCAAGTATGGCGAAGTATGGGAGGCGAAAAAAACACTTTTTTTAAATTTTTGAACTATGGGCGAACTATGGGCCAAGTATGGCGAAGTATGGGAGGCGAAAAAAACATTTTTTTTTAAATTTTCGAACTATTAGCGAACTATGTGCCAAGTATGGCGAAGTATGGGAGGCAAAAAAAACACTTTTTTTTAAATTTTCGAACTATTAGCGAACTATGGGCCAAGTATGGCGAAGTATGGGAGGCGAAAAAAACACTTTTTTTTAAATTTTCGAACTATGGGCGAACTATGGGCCAAGTATGGCGAAGTGTGGGAGGCGAAAAAAACACTTTTTTTTAAATTTTTGAACTATGGGCGAACTATGGGCCAAGTATGGCGAAGTATGGTAGGCGAAAAAGACACTTTTTTTAAATTTTTGAACTATGGGCGAACTATGGGCCAAGTATGGCGAAGTATGGGAGGCGAAAAAAACACTTTTTTTTAAATTTTCGAACTATGGGGGAACTATGGAAGGCGAAGTATGGGAGGCGTAAAAAACACTTTTTTTAAAATTTTTGAACTATGGGCGAACTATGGGCCAACTATGGAAGATTGGAGGAAGTTGGAAGTTGGAAGATTGAAAAAAAAAGATTTTCTCGCATCCCATACTTCGCCATACTTTGCCCATATTTCACCCATAGTTCGAAGATTCGAAAAAAATAATTTTTTCGCCTCCCATTCTTCGCCATACTTGGCCCATAGTTCGCCCATAGTTCAAAAATTAAAAAAAAAGTGTTTTTTTCGCCTCCCATACTTTGCCATACTTTGCCCATAGTTCGCCCATATTTGAAGAATTTGAAAAAAATGATTTTTTTTGTCTTCCATAGTTCGCCATACTTGGCCCACAGATCGCCCATAGTTCAAAATTTTTTAAAAAAAGGGTTTTTTTGAAGCCATACTTTAACTATGGGATTCGCTCATTAGCAATACTTTTGCCATACTTTGTCAGCTTTTGGCCATCTTTAACCCATAGTTGGCCATACTTTGCCATCTTTGGCCCAAAAAAGTGTTTATTATTAATCTTATTTTTCGAAAAAAAATTGAAAATTTTTTTTTTTTTAAACTTTTAAAAACTCAAAATTTGAATAATTTTGTTGATTTTTGACGAAATCATCTGGATAACGAACTCAAGCGAGATTTTGGTACACTTAATGTGTATACCAAATTTGAAGTCGATTCATTAAAATTTGTTGGAGTTATCGTCGGACAAAATTTGTCTACAGACATACATAGATACAGACATACATACATACTGACATACATACAGAAAAAATTTTTTTAAGACCCATTTTTTCGGGATCAGAAAGTCTCAAAACGTCGAGATTCACTGGAATTAGAGAATGCTCAAAATCGCCCAAATGTAATACCTTCTCATTATGATGAGAATGTAATAAATTAGTACATGTAGTACAATAATTTTAACCAATAAGAGAGCCGCCATTTCGCGGCAGGAAGTTTATTATTTTAACAATTAACGATCCAACTTCGCATTAGAAACGCAACAGGTTTCAAAACATTCAAGTACAGAATAATTAAAAAGTTTTAAATTATAGTACGAAAATTATTAACATTAATAAATTGAAAAGAAAAAGTTCGTTAATGTTAAGTGATAAACTAATAAGGGAAAAAGAAATTCTATACGTTGTGTTATTCCAAGAAAAAGGTAAGTTGGAAAATTAATAAAATTCTTGTAATAATTTAGGTTAAAAAAATGTACACAAAACATTTGTACATGAATAATTAAAGTGTTTAAAATGAATATTCACTATAATTAAAATTATTAATATAATTTTCTTAAAATTAAGTTACTCTTTAATTTAGTTAGAATTTATTTTATGGAAAAATTTTCGAAATTATATATTTAAAATTTGTCCATCAGCTTATCGAATCATAGAACGCTTTATACGTTTTCAAAGGTTATATTTCTTTATTATAATACGAAAATAATTAAATTTCATAAAAGAAAAGTAAAAAAGTTCAATTAAATAAAATTAGTAAATTCAGTTATTTAATCAACAAATTGTGTTGATGAATTTTTTTTTCTCATATGAATTGAATCAATTAAATTAAAAATGTTTAAATATTTTTTTACAAAAAGAAAATAAGAAAAAATTAATTAAATTAGGATATTCCATCATTTTTTCCACAAATTGTGTTTATAACTGATTTGAAATAGACTACATATAAATAAATATTTTTTTAATAGTTCGCCATGAGCTGCCATTTAACGAAACTGTTTATCATAACAAAACAACTTTTAAAAACCAATGGTTTGCTATAACCTGTCACATGACGGGAAAAGTTTGTTTTAATATCCTCAAAAGTTTGATTCATTCGTTTCGTAGAAATCATCTCAATTATAAAATACACGAGGAGATTAACGATTAATTTTAGGACAATTTTCAGTGTAATATTTTAGATTAAGAAGACCTGTTTAAAGACTGCCAAGAGACACATATTAATATTTTTATTATAAGAAAAGTATTAAAGAAATTGCGAAAATTTAAAATGAATATTGTTGCACATTACGTAAACAAAATTTTTTTTTAAATTAATTTTAAAAAGTTCGCAAAAACGCCGTGTTTTTGGGACAATTTTTCCCCCGTATAAAGAAGCAGGGCGTAGAAATACAAAATTTCAATGGTTAATTTTCTAGTGATTTAAATAAGGTATCGAATAAATTTTTTTTTTAAACGGTTCTGTAGATTTCGAGACAAGTCGGCCACCAGTTTGAAAAATGTGTTTTCAAGAAAAACGCGATTAATGTTTTTATAACATAAAACATTGAGCCAAGACTATAAAATAATTTTTCATTACAACTTTGGTATATTACATATTTTTCAAAAAAAGTTTTGGGACAGTACTTTTATAATACCAAGGAACATTTTCAAAATATGGTGAAGTATAAACTTTAAAACGAAAATGCGAACTTGGTTGAGGATAATCTTTAAAAAATATAGTGACGACATGATTGAGGGCTAAATTTAAAATGAAAATGAGGACTTAATTAAGGACTAAATTGAGAACTAACTTGAGAAAGACAATAAAGACTAAGTTGAAGACTACAATGAGAAAGAAAATTGAGGACGAAGTCGAGGACTAACTTGAACCAAAAATAAGGACGAATAGGAGGACTAACTTAAGAAAAAAAATCAGGGCGAAAATGAGGACTAACTTGAAACTAAGTTGAGGACTAATTTGAAAAACAAAAATGAGGACGAAGTTAAGGACTAACTCAAAACGAAAATGAGGACGAATTTGAGAAAAAAAATGAGGACGAATTTGAAAACAAAGATGGGAACTAACTTAAGGACGAAGTTGAGGACTAGCTTGAAACGAAAATGAGGACGAACATGAGGACTAACTCAAAAACGAAAATGAGGACGAACATGAGGACTAACTCAAAAACGAAAATAAGGACGAAGTTGAGGACTAACTTATGAACGAAAATGAGGACGAAGTTTAGGACTAACTTGGAAACGAAGTTGAGGACTAATTTGAGAAAGAAAATGAGGACAAAGTTAAGGACTAACTTGAATCGAAAATTAGGACCAATTTAAGGATCAAGATGAGAACTGACTTCAGGACGAAAATGAGGACTAACTTGAAAACGAAAATGAGGACGAATTTGTGGACTAACTGGAAAAACAAAAATGAGGACGATAATGAGGACTAACTTGAAACGAAAATGAGGACGAAATTTGCCGACTAATTTAAGAAAAAAAATGAGGACAAAGTTGAGGACTAATTTGAGAATGAAAGTGAGGATGAATTTGAGGACTAACTTGAAAAACAAAAATGAGGACGAAGTTGCCGACTAATTTGAGAAAAAAAATGAGGACGAAGTTGAGGACTAATTTGAGAAAGAAAATGAGGACAAAGTTCAGGACTAACTTCTAACGAAAATGAGGACAATGATGAAAACTAACTTAAGAATGAAAATGAGGACGAATTTGAGGACTAACTTGAAAGGAAAATTAGGACGAATTTAAGAACAAAGATGAGAACTGATTTGAGGATTAAAATGAGGACTAATTTGAAAAACAAAAATAAGGACGAAAATGAGGACGAATTTGAGGACTAACTTGAAAACGAAAATGAGGACGAAAATGAGGACTTACATGAAACGAAAATGAGAGCTAAAATGAGGACGAATTTGAGGACTAACTTGAAATGAAAAAGAGGACGAATTTAAGGAAAAAAATGAAAACTGATTTGAGGATGAAAATGAGGACTAATTTGAAAAACAAAAATAAGGACGAAAATGAGGACTAACTTGAAAAACGAAAATGAGGACGAATTTGAGGACTAACTTGAAAACGAAAATGAGGACTTACATGAAACGAAAATGAGGACGAATTTGAGGACGAATTTGAGGACGAATTTGAGGACTAACTTGAAAAACAAAAATGAGGACGAAGTGAGGACTAATTTGAGAAAGAAAATGAGGACAAAGTTCATTACTAACTTCAAACGAAAATGAGGACGAATATAGGGACAAAGATGTGAACTAACTTGAGGACGAAAATGAGGACTAACTTAAAAAACAAAAATAAAGACGAAGTTGCGGACTAATTTGAGAAAGAAAATGAGGACGAATTTGAGGACTAACTTGAAAACGAAAATGAGGACGAATTTGAGGACTAACTTGAAAAACAACAATGAGGACGAAGTGAGGACTAATTTGAGAAAGAAAATGAGGACAAAGTTCATTACTAACTTCAAACGAAAATGAGGACGAATATAGGGACAAAGATGTGAACTAACTTGAGGACGAAAATGAGGACTACCTTAAAAAACAAAAATAAAGACGAAGTTGCGGACTAATTTGAGAAAGAAAATGAGGACGAATTTGAGGACTAACTTGAAAACCAAAATGAGGACGAATTTGAGGACTAACTTGAAAAACAACAATGAGGACGAAGTGAGGACTAATTTGAGAAAGAAAATGAGGACAAAGTTCATTACTAACTTCAAACGAAAATGAGGACGAATATAGGGACAAAGATGTGAACTACCTTGAGGACGAAAATGAGGACTAACTTAAAAAACATAAATAAAGAGGAAGTTGCGGACTAATTTGAGAAAGAAAATGAGGACGAATTTGAGGACTAACTTGAAAACCAAAATGAGGACGAATTTGAGGACTAACTTGAAAAACAAAAATGAGGACGAAGTGAGGACTAATTTGAGAAAGAAAATTAGGACAAAGTTCATTACTAACTTCAAACGATAATGAGGACGAATATAGGGACAAAGATGAGAACTAACTTGAGGACGAAAATGAGGACTAACTTAAAAAACATAAATAAAGAGGAAGTTGCGGACTAATTTGAGTAAGAAAATGAGGACGAATTTGAGGACTAACTTGAAAGGAAAATGAGGACGTATTTAAGGACAAAGATGAAACTGATTTGAGGATGAAAATGAGGACTAATTTGAAAAACAAAAATAAGGACGAAAATGAGGACTAACTTGAAAAACGAAAATGAGGACGAATTTGAGGACTAACTTGAAAACGAAAATGAGGACGAAAATGAGGACTTACATGAAACGAAAATGAGAGCGAAAATGAGGACGAATTTGAGGACTAACTTGAAAAACAAAAATGAGGACGAAGTCTGCCGACTAATTTAAGAAAAAAAATGAGGACAAAGTTGAGGACTAATTTGAGAATGAAAATGAGGACAAAGTTCAGGACTAACTTCTAACGATAATGAGGACAATGATGAAAACTAACTTAAGAATGAAAATGAGGACGAATTTGAGGACTAAATTGAAACGAAAATGAGGACGATAATGAGGACTAACTTGAAACGAAAATGAGGACGAATTTGAGGACAAACTTGAAAACGAAAGTGATGATGAATTTGAGGACTAACTTGAAAAACACAAATGAGGACGAAGTTGCCGTCTAATTTGAGAAAAAAAATGAGGACGAAGTGAGGACTAATTTGAGAAAGAAAATGAGGACAAAGTTCATTACTAACTTAGAACGAAAATGAGGACGAATATAAGGACAAAGATGAGAACTAACTTGAGGACGAAAATGAGGACTAACTTAAAAAACAAAAATAAAGACAAAGTTGCGGACTCATTTGAGAAAGAAAATGAGGACGAATTTGAGGACTAACTTGAAAGGAAAATGAGGACAAAGTTCAGGAGCACAATGATGAAAACTAATTTAAGAATGGAAATTAGGACGAATTTGAGGACTAACTTGAAACGAAAATGTGGACGAATTTTTAAGGACAAAGATGAGAACTGATTTGAGGACGAACATGAGGACTAACTTGAAAAACACAAATAAGGACGAAAATGAGGACTATCTTCAAAAACGAAAATGAGGACGAAGATGAGGACAAAGATGAGAACTGTCTTGAGGACGAAAATGAGAACTAACTTAAAAACGAAAATAAGGACGAATTTAAGGACAAAGCTGACAACTGACTTGAGGACGAATTTGAGGACTAACTTGAAAACGAAAGTGAGGATGAATTTGAGGACTAACTTGAAAAACAAAAATGAGGACGAAGTTGCCGACTAATTTGAGAAAGAAAATGAGGACGAAGTTGAGGACTAATTTGAGAAAGAAAATGAGGACAAATTTCAGGACTAACTTCTAAAGAAAATGAGGACAATGATGAAAACTTACTTAAGAATGAAAATGGGGACGAATTTAAGGACTAACTTGAACCGAAAATAAGGTCGAATTAAAGGATCAAGATGAGAACTGACTTGTGGACGAAAATAAGGACTAACTTGAAAACGAAAATGAGGACGATAATGAGGACTAACTTGAAACGAAAATGAGGACGAATTTGAGGACTAACTTGAAAAACAAAAATGAGGACAAAGTTTGCCGACTAATTTGAGAAAAAAAATGAGGACAAAGTTGAGGACTAATTTGAGAAAGAAAATGAGGACAAAGTTCAGGACTAACTTCTAACGATAATGAGGACAATGATGAAAACGAACTTAAGAATGAAAATGAGGACGAATTTGAGGACTAACTTGAAACGAAAATGAGGACGAATTTAAGACAAAGATGAGAATTGACTTGAGAATGTAAATGAGGACTAACTTGAAAAACAAAAATGAGGACAAAGTTAAGGACTAACATTTAAATGAAAATGAGGACGAAAATGAGTTGTTTACATTGCCAGGATTAATTTTCTTTAGCAGAAAAAAATTTAGATAAGCTTTAAATGCATACCCCAAAATTTGGGGTAAATGGCGACAGCATAGTTATTTTAAAAAAGCTTTAAGAAAAAAGCCTCCTTAAATATATTACTGTAATAAGGGATGAAAAAACTTGAAAAAAAATTGTTTTAGATATATGATAGTTAAACCAATTAAAATTTTTTCAGTTTTTTTTATTTCAGTATTTTGTCTCGCATTTGAAAAATCATAGAAAATTTTTTTCTTTTTCCTTATGATTTTTATAACAGAAATTCATTTGAATTTTGGATTTTTGTTATTATTAACTAAATTGACAAAAATAAAAAATTGAAGTGAATTTAAAAGTCAAAAGTTATTAAACAGCATTAGAACTACAAATAAATTAGTACATGCTGTCAATTAATATTTTTTTCCACCTTTTCTAAACAGTTTTTATTCACAAGAACAGAATTTTTCAAAGTTGAAACAAAAAAATTAATATTTAGCCGAGTTCAAGTGAACTTTATCCTTCAAAAGTTATTAAACAGCATTAGAACTACAAATAAATTATTACATGAAGTCAATTAATATTTTTTCCACCTTTTCCACGTAGTTTTCATCAGACAGAACAGAATTTCTAAAAGTTGAAACAAAAATATTAATATTTAGCCGAGTTCAAGTGAACTTTATCCGTTAAAAGTTATGAAACAATATTAGAGCTACAAGTAAATTAATACACGTTGTCAATTAATATTTTTTCCACCTTTTCCACGTAGTTTTTTTCCAAAAATAAAGAATTTCTCATAGTTGAAACAAAAATATTAATATTGAGCCGAGTTCAAGTGAACTTTATCCGTTAAAAGATATTAAACAATATTAGAGCTACAAATAAATTGGTACGTGTAGTCAATTAATAATTTTTCCATCTTTTCCAAGTAGTTTTTATTCAAAAGAACAGAATTTCTCAAAGCTGAAACAAAAAAATTATTATTTAGCCGAGTTCAAGTGAACTTTATCCTTCAAAAGTTATTAAATAGCATTAGAACTACAAATAAATTATTACATGAAGTCAATTAATATTTTTTCCACCTTTTCCACATAGTTTTTATTCAAAAGAACAGAATTTCTCAAAAATGAAACAAAAAAATTAATATTTTGCCGAGTTCAAGTGACCTTTATTAGTTAAATCAGATTAAATCAGAACAGAGTTACAAATAATTTTTCAAAAATATTTTAACAAGGCTTTCCACCTTTTTCACAAAGTTTTCATCCGCCAGAACACAATTTGTCAAAGTTAGTTAATTAAGATCAATATTTAGCCGAGTTCAACTGACCTTTATTAGTTAAATATGATTAAACCGCACCAGAGTTACAAATAAATTTTGAGAATAATTCTATCAAGGTTTTCCACCTTTTCCACGAAGTTATCATCAACCTCAATACAATTTGTCAAAGTTGGTCAAAAATGATTAATATTTAGCCGAGTTCAAGTGACCTTTATTAGTTAAATAAGACTAAACCGGAACAGAGCTACAAATAAATTTTCAGAATTATTTTAACAAGGTTTTATAACTTTTCCACCAAGTTTTCATCCGCCTGAACACAATTTGTCAAAGTTAGTTAATTAAGATCAATATTTAGCCGAGTTCAAGTGACCTTTATTAGTTAAATAAGAATAAAACGCAACAGAGTTACAAATAAAATTTTAGACTTATTATATCAAGGTTTTCCACCTTTTCCACGAAGTTTTCATCCGCTTGAACACAATTTGTCAAAGTTAGTTAATTAAGATCAATATTTAGCCGAGTTCAACTGACCTTTATTAGTTAAACAAGGTTAAACCGGAACAGAGTTACAAATAAATTTTCAGAATTATTTTATCAAGGTTTTTTACCTTTTCCACCAAGTTTTCATCCTCCAGAAAACAATTTCTCAAAGTTAGTTAAATAAGATCAATATTTAGCCGAGTTCAACTGACCTTTATTAGTTAAATAGGATTAAACCGCATCAGAGTTACAAATAAATATTGAGACTTAGTCTATCAAGGTTTTCCACCTTTTCCACGAAGTTTTCATCCACCAGAACACAATTTGTCAAAGTTGTCAAAAAGGATTAATATTTAGCCGAGTTCAAGTGACCTTTATACTTTAGATAAGATTAAACCGCAACTGAGTTACAAATAAGTTTTCAGAATTATTTTAACAAGGTTTTTCACTTTTTCCACGAAGTTTTCATCCGCTAGAACACAATTTTTCAAAGTTGGTTAAATAAGATTAATATTTAGCCGAGTTCAAGTGACCTTTATTAGTTAAATAGGATAAAACCGCAACAAAGTTACAAATAAATTTTCAAATTTATTCTATCAAGGTTTTCCACTTTTTCCACGAAGTTTTCATCCGCCTGATCACAATTTGTAAAAGTTGTTTAAAAATGATTAATATTTAGCCGAATTCAAGTAACCTTTATTAGTTAAATAATATTAAACTGCAACAAAGTTACAAATAAGTTTTCAGATTTATTGTATCAAGGTTTTTCACCTTTTCCACTAAGTTTTCATCCGCCTGAACACAATTTGTCAAAGTTGGTAAAAAATGATTAATATTTAGCCGAGTTCAAGTGACCTTTATTAGTTAAATAAGACTAAAACGCAACAGAGTTACAAATAAATTTTCAGATTTATTTTATCAAGGTTTTTCACCTTTTCCACGAAGTTTTCATCCGCTTGAACACAATTTGTCAAATTTAGTTAATTAAGATCAATATTTAGCCGAGTTCAAGTGACCTTTATTAGTTAAATAAGATTAAAACGCAACAGAGTTACAAATAAATTTTCAGACTTATTTTAACGAGGTTTTCCACCTTTTCCACGAAGATTTCATCAACCTGAACACAATTTATCAAAGTTGGTCAAAAATGATTAATATTTAGCCGAGTTCAAGTGACCTTTATTAGTTAAATAAGATTAAAACGCAACAGAGTTACAAATAAATTTTTCGACTTATTCTACCAAGGTTTTCCACCTTTTCCACCAAGTTTACATCCTACAGAACACAATTTGTCAAAGTTAGTTAAATAAGATCAATATTTAGCCTAGTTCAACTGACCTTCATTAGTTAAATAGGATTAAACCGCATCAGAGTTACAAATAAATTTTGAAACTTATTCTATCAAGGTTTTCCCCATTTTTCAACAAAGTTTTCATCAACCTGAACACAATTTGTCAAAGTTGGTTAAAAATGATTAATATTTAACCGAGTTCAAGTAACCTTTTTTAGTTAAATAATATTAAACTGCAACAAAGTTACAAATAATTTTTCAGACTTATTTTAACAAGGTTTTCCACCTTTTCCACGAAGTTTTTATCAGCCTGAACACAATTTGTCAAAGTTAGTTAAATAAGATTCATATTTAGCCGAGTTCAAGTGACCTTTATTAGTTAAATAAGATTAAAACGCAACGGAGTTACAAATAAATTTTCAGAATTATTTTAACCAGGTTTTCCCCATTTTTCAAGAAAGTTTTATCCGCCTGAAAACAATTTGTCAAAGTTGGTCAAAAATGATTCATATTTAGCCGAGTTCAAGTGACCTTTATTAGTTAAATAAGACTAAAACGCATTAGAGTTACAAATAAATTTTTAGACTTATTCTGTCCAGGTTTTCCACCTTTTCCAACAAGTTTTCATCCGCCAGAACACAATTTGTCTAAGTTGGTTAAATGAGATTAATATTTAGCCGAGTTCAAGTGATCTTTATAAGTTAAATAAGACTAAACCGGAACAGAGCTACAAATAAATTTTCAGAATTATTTTAACAAGGTTTTCTACCTTCTCCACGAAGTTTTCATCCTCCTGAACACAATTTGTCAAAGTTGGTTAAAAATGATTAATATTTAGCCGAGTTCAAGTGACCTTTATTAGTTAAATAGGATTAAACCGCATCAGAGTTACAAATAAATTTTGAAACTTATTCTATCAAGGTTTTCCACTTCCACGAAGTTTTCATCCGCCTGAACACAATTTGTCAAAGTTGGTAAAAAATAATTAATATTTAGCCTAGTTCAAGTGACCTTTATTAGTTAAATAGGATTAAACCGCATCAGAGTTACAAATAAATTTTAAGACTTTTATGTTAAGGTTTTCCACCTTTTCCACCAAGTTTTCATCTGCCAGAACACAACTATTGTTTTCCATTTCTAAACATTGCAATTGTTTTTAAAAAATCCTCTATTTTAACATAGTTTATATTACGCTTTTTATACCAGAATTTCGTATTTTTTTGATTATTTACTTTTGAATTGGTTTAAATTCATTTATTTGTAGATTTTTTAAATTCTCATCATAAGTGAGAAAGTATTCGTCTTGGTCGATTTTGACTTTTTTCAAATTTTAGTGAATCTGTACGTTTTGAGACCTCTTGATGCCAAAAAAGTATGTTTTGAGAACCTGTCCGTCTGTCTGTCGTCTGTAGTCTGTCTGTAGACTCATTTTGTCCCCACGATAATTTGTACATATCGTAACGAATCGCTTTGATATTTGGTACACTCTTTTAACAAGTAAAAATGAAGCCTGAGTTCGTAGGATAGACTAATCCGCCCAAAAATGCAAAAAATTATTCAAATTTTTAATTTTTAAATAATTCAATTCTTCTCAAAAATTTTTTTTTTTAATTTTTCTCTTAAAATACTCCTAAAAGTAAAGTTTTTTTTTTAACACTTTTCGATACAGATTAAAACAAAAAAGTTAAAAAATTTACGTTCTATAATGTTTAAGGTAACAAAATTTTTAATTATTTTCGATGTGTTATTTTACTCATTAATTTTTTGTGGCACAGTTTTAACCTATTTTGTCACCTTTTCTTTTAGCAACATTCCTCTCTAGATTTAAAGTTTTTGAAGCAGTATTCATAAAACATTTTTCCCACTATAACGAAAGCATTGTGAAGTGAAACAAAAAAAATAAGTGTTGCAGGCAAAATTATAAAGAATTATAAATTAACTAAGTATAAACATTGTTATTTTTTTAAAAAAATTCATTTTTCAACAATCTTTTTAGCAAATTTAAATAAATCTTTCTACTCCTTGTTTTTTTAGGTCGCTCATTACGATTCTGAGGTTAGTTTTTAAAAATTCAAAATGGCGTATTGAAACATTTTTGACGCGATATTTTTAGCATTTAAAGCATTTGAGTGTCCCGATCAAATAACTCGACCGACGCTCGGACGAACGCTCTATTACCAGTCAAGTAGCAGTGACAGCCTGTGGGCGGCTCACTGCACAGTGGGGCCAAAAACACGTCCGTGGACAAATTAACTTAGAGCCTACAAATTTCAACCGATTTTGACGTTCTTTGAATTGACTTAAAGGTAATAAAATTCCACACAGCGCTGTCGTTTTTGTTTTTTTAAAAAAAAATTTTTTCTATTGTTTATTTATTGTTAAAGTTGAAAATTTTTTTTTTTCTTCTCTAAAAACTACATAAGTTTTTCAAAAAGGACGGTATTACATCAACAAAGCCTAAAATTGTTAAAGCAATGATTTGAGAACATTTTCTGAGATTTAAATAATTGTTTAAAAATTTTTTGTAATTGTTATTAACAAATTAGCGGACTAAAGACGATTTAATTGTTTTTTTTACATTTAGCAAATGAAATGCATGTAATCTTTTGTATTTAAGGGCCAAAAGTAATTAACATTGAAAATAATTATTATAAACTAATTATTGTTATTTTTTAAACAATTTTTATAAACAATTTTCTTTATCTTAGTTCTTTATAACTAAATTATTTAAATATTGTGTTCAGTCTACTATATTATTACTCAAGATGAACAAATATTGCTAAATTTTGACAATTTTCAACTTAGCTTTGTTTAAACAACTCTTAATTAACAAATACACAGTGACGTTGTTTTTAGTTGTTTCAAATTCGTTTTTTTTCAAGACTCCTTAATTTTTAAAGATTTTTATATTACACCGTCCGACACGATTTTTCACACACGAAAAAATCAATGATTTTCAGAAACTAGGACCAAAAAAAAGATACCCGTGTCTGGCCGTTTTGCTAGATCAGGTCATTTTTTGCTTTTAGGGGTAAAATCAACCCTTAAATGAAAGGTGATAGGAAATCTTGTACAAATAAATAATTTTTTATGAAACCTGGTATCTCGGGGTTTTCCGGGTCGCTGATTACGAATCTGATGTCGGATTTTCAAAATTCAAAATGGCGGATCCAATATGGCGGTTGAAATTTATAATAATTCACCAATTCATTTGAAAGTTGTTACTTAGGGGTTTTTGGGGTCGCTGATTGCGAATATGATGTCAGATTTTCAAAATTCAAAATGGCGGATTCAATATAGCGGTCAAAATTTATAAAAGTTCATCGAATTCACTTGAAACTTGTTACTTGAAGGTTTTTGGGGTCGCTGATAACGAATATGATGTCAGATTTTAATAATTCAAAATGGCGGATCCAATATGGCGGTCGAAATTTATAAATATTAATCATTTTTTATAAAACTTGGTGTCTAGAAGTTTTTGGGGTCGCTGAGCACAAATCTGAAGTCAGATTTTTAAAATTCAAAATGGCAGATTCAATATAGCGTTTGAAATTTTTAAAAGTTTGTCGAATTCACTTGAAACTTGTTACTTGAAGGTTTTTGGGGTTGCTGATTACGAATTTGATGTCGGCTTTTCAAAATTCAAAATGGCGGATCCAATATGGTGGTCGAAATTTATAAATGTTTTTATGTTATTATTATTATGTTATTATCAGCGACCTCAAAAGCCCCTAGACATCAAATTTTATAAAAAATAATTAATATTTATAAATTTCGACTGCCATATTGGATCCGCCATGTTGAATTTTCAAAATCTGACATCATATTCGTTATCAGCGACCCCAAAAACCTTCAAGTAACAAGTTTCAAGTGAATTCGACGAATTTTTAAAAATTTCAAACGCTATATTGAATCTGCCATTTTGAATTTTAAAAATCTGACATCATATTCGCAATCAGCAACCCCAAAAACCTTAAAGTAACAAGTTTCAAGTAAATTCGATGAACTTTTATAAATTTCGAACGCCATATTGAATCTAGCAAAACGGACAGACACGGGTATCTTTTTTTTGGTGTTTCTGAAAATCATTGATTTTTTCATGTGTGAAAAATCGTGTCGGACGGTGTAATATAAAAATATTTAAAAATTAAGGAGTCTTGAAAAAAAACGAATTTGAAACAACTAAAAACAACGTCACTGTGTATTTGTTAATTAAGAGTTGTTTAAACAAAGCTAAGTTGAAAATTGTCAAAATTTAGCAATATTTGTTCATCTTGAGTAATAATATAGTAGACTGAACACAATATTTAAATAATTTAGTTATAAAGAACTAAGATAAAGAAAATTGTTTATAAAAATTGTTTAAAAAATAACAATAATTAGTTTATAATAATTATTTTCAATGTTAATTACTTTTGGCCCTTAAATACAAAAGATTACATGCATTTCAATTGCTAAAAGTAAAAAAAACAATTAAATCGTCTTTAGTCCGCTAATTTGTTAATAACAATTACAAAAAATTTTTAAACAATTATTTAACCTTCGCTTGACAAGATGCCCACCCAGGGTGGGCCAGACAAATTGAAATTGCCATATCTTCTAAAGTTTTGCCTTAATTGAATCGCGATTTTAAGTCACTGAACAAAATCTTAAGAACTTTCAAAAAATGTAAAAACAAATTTTAAAAAAAAATTTCTTCTTGATTATTTATAACTTTTATCAATGTATGTACGGAGATAACCGGGATGATTCAGATATTTTTTTAATTCTATTTTACAAAAAGACTTCAAATCATGCAGACTTTTCACTGTGAGTGTTTTATGATGTCAAATAATAGATATAAAAAATATTATATTGCATTTTTCATTTGTTTAAACAATTTATTGTTATTATTTATTAACTTTCTTTGTTCTGCACCTAGAAAGATGCAGTTTTTTTCTAATTTTGCAATTTATCAAGCGGAATATAATAAAAGATAGATTTGATGTAAAATTATTAATTCAACAATTGTTTAAACAATTATTGTTATTATTTACTAACTTTCTTTGTTCTGCACCTAGAAAGATGCAGTTTTTTTCTAATTTTGCAATTTATCAAGCCGAATAAATAAAAGATAGATTTGAAGTAAAATTATTAATTCAACAATTGTTTAAACAAATAAATATTGTTAATTACTTACTTTTTTCTGCGGACCTAGAGAGATGTAGTTTTTTTCAAATTTTGCAACTCATCAAGCCGAATATAATAAAAGATAGATTTGATGTAAAATTGTAAATTCAACAATTGTTTAAACAATCGTTTGAATACTAAATTCATATAAAATCTTCATGTTTATTATGTTGAGCTTGTTAAGTTGCAAAATTAGAAAAAAATTGCAATTTTCTAGGAATATTATGAAGAATGTTAATAAATAGCAACAATTATTTGTTTAAACAATTTATAATAATAGTTGTTGCAAATTGAATTATATATTTTATTTTATTTATAACCTTTGAATTAATAACTACGAAGAAAAGGTAACAAATTTATAAAATTCTTCTACTGTCGTATGTATATTTGAAAAAGTTATAAATTATTAATAATAAATTGTTTAAACATATAAAAAATCAACAAAACATTAATAAAATATATTATTTGGTAACATATAACAATTTTGGAAAAAAACTGAATGATTCTAAGTTTTTATTGCAATATACAAAGAAGAAAACATTTGGCCCACCCTGGGTGGGATCTTGTCAACCGTGTATATAAAAAGTATCCTGTCTGGCGAAGGTTAAATCTCAGAAAATGTTCTCAAATCATTGCTTTAACAATTTTAGGCTTTGTTGATGTAATACCGTCCTTTTTGAAAAACTTATGTAGTTTTTAGAGAAGAAAAAAAAATTTTTTCAACTTTAACAATAAATAAACAATAGAAAAAATTTTTTTTAAAAAAACAAAAACGACAGCGCTGTGTGGAATTTTATTACCTTTAAGTCAATTCAAAGAACGTCAAAATCGGTTGAAATTTGTAGGCTCTAAGTTAATTTGTCCACGGACGTGTTTTTGGCCCCACTGTGCACTGCTACCCGACTACCATTAGAGCGTGCGTCCGAGCGTCGGTCGAGTTATTTGATCGGAACACTCATTTGAAAAAATTAAAAAAACTGAACAAAACTTCTAAAAAAATCTACTTTTTACTGCTTGTAAATTGTTTATTTAAAAATTTTCGGTTCTTTTAGTACACTATTTGATAGAGCCTCAAAGTACCTGTAAAAATTTCGTTAATGGGTGCCTAGTTTTCCTATTGTATGTTTCTAATTTTCGAGCGTGAAACGCGAGTGTCGTGATGAGAATGTTATCCTTAAAGTCAAAGTACTTTAAGAAAATGAAATTTAATTTATAAAAACCAAAAATTTCACTTATATAAATTGTACAAAAAATTTTTATGAATAAAAACATGAGGGCAAAACCTCATATAATAAATTTGTTGCTTTAAAAATGCATTTACATTAAAGTTCTTTTTTTTTAATGTTTTTAATTTTTCAATTAATTTTTTCTTTTACTCAATTGAAATTAGTTCGAAGCGGAATATCTTATTTTAGTAAATAATTTGGTTTGTCGATTTTCGTTAATTACAAAAACCTGGCCAATCCACGGCGCAAAATTAAGGAACTAAGATTGAACAGCTGCAGTGCCGCCATTCTCTTTTTTTGCTCGATAAAAAATTTATTCTAATACCTTTAAAACTTACCTATTTGTATAATACAATTTAACGCCTTTTAATAATGTGGTCGCCCCCGCTTGGGGCTGCCGGAATTTTTTTTACTATTTTTTACAGTGAAAAAAAATAATTGACTAATTATTGAATAATTTATTATTATTGAACAATAACAATTATTTTTGAAATTAATTGATATAATGGTAAAGCAGATTCTATTTATCGAAAATTAATCTTCTCTTTTGATAATAATGTAATTTGATTTATGTTATTCTTTACTGTATAAACTTATAATGAACTTTAGCCATTATAGCGCCTACCTAGATTTAGTTAATATTTTATATTTTGTATTGTTACTTACGTAACTATTAGAATTTAGGAGTACTTTTGTACGAAAGGGCATGTCCCGTTATGTTCTAAATAAATAAATAAATAAATAAATAAATTTAGATAATTAAATTAAAAAAAAAAAAAATTGTGAAAAAATTTATTTCTAGCACAAAAAAAATTTTTTCGTTGGTGAAATAATTTTTTTTACAATTTTGTTCAGTTAAAAAATTAATTGACTAATTACCCGTGTGGAAAAGTGATGTGGGCCCCCAGCGGGGGCCCTTATGGATCGCCCTCATGCCATGAGGGCCGCATATGGATGATCCATAGGGGCCCCTCATGGAAACGACATGCTCATCGATGAGGGCGCCCGCATGGGCGATCCATGAGGGTGCCCCTACGGGCGCCCTTATGGGCCCTCACGTTTGCCCTCATCTTGCCCTCAAGTTTGCCATAATGTTTTTTAATCAATAATATTAATAATAAAAGTTAATTAATAATAAATAAGCTTAAGTTATGAATAAATAACATATTTATTTAATAATTATTCAATTTTAAATTAAATTCTTACTCAAATTGAATTTATTAATTAACGTTCTAATTAATTAACTGTCGGATATAATTAAAAGTAATAATAAATTAATTAATTAAAAAATTAAAAAATATGTAATTTATGCATACTATTAACGGATATTTTCATTTTTCAATTAATTCATACATAGAATTAATGATTAAACGCAAACCTGAGAAATAAATAAATCTAACGCATGGGGGGAATCGAACCTACGACCTACGGACTATGAGTCTAACGCTTTACCAACTACGCTACGCACGCTACTTCAAAACGAATGCTAACTTCTTGATGCTATTTAAACTTCAAAAATACCTAACAAAGAAAAGTGCTTAACATCATTTAGTTAAAGTTAAGATATTAAATTATATTTTCCAATCAAATGCAATTTATAAAATATAATTAATTATATGCTTTATGATTATTATCATGAATCATCTCAGGTGAATTTTCAAAAAAGTGTAAATATATTTTTATTAAAAATGCGTTTTTCGTTGTTTTGAATCATTGGAAACATTCATTTTTTGTTGATAAAAAAATATTTGATTTTTGGACTTAGAAAATTTTGCTAATCGATCATGAGGGCGATCCATGCGGGCCCCTACGATGGCCCTCATCTATTTTGCCATAAGTGTGAGTGTTATTTTCAAAAAAGTGTAAATATATTTTTATTAAAAACGCGTTTTTCGTTGTTCTGAATCATTATAAACATTAATTTTTTGGTGATAAAAAAATATTTGATTTTTGGACTTAGAAAATTTTGCTAATCGATCATGAGGGCGATCCATGCGGGGCCCCTACGGTGCCCCTCATGGATTCGCCATATGGATCAGCCCTCATGGGCCCCGCCGGGGGCCCCGAACTCTTGAGAGCAAGATCGTGGCTTTTTCCACACGGGTATTTAATAATTTAATTTATTAAATTTTTTTAAAGAAAAAATTGTGAAAAAATTATTTCTAGCACAAAAAAAATGTCGTTAGGGAAATAATTTTTTTGACAATTTTTTTCTTTAAAAAAAATTCATCGACTAATTATTGTATAATTTAGTTAATTAAATTTTTTTAAAGAAAAAATTGTGAAAAAAATTATTTTTAGCCCGAAAAAATTTTTTTATTGGGGAAATAATTTTTTTGACAATTTTTTTCTTTAAAAAAAATTCATCGACTAAATATTGATTAATTTAGTTAATTAAATTTTTCTAAAGAAAAAAATTGTGAAAAAATTATTTCCAGTCCAAAAAAAATGTTTCGTTGGGGAAATAATTTTTTTGAAAATTTTTTTCTGTAAAAAAAATTAATTGACAAATTATTGTATAATTTAGTTAATTAAATTTTTTTAATGATAAAAATTGGGAAAAAAATTATTTCCAGCACAAAAAAAAATTTTTCGTCGAGGAAATAATTTTTTTTACAATTTTGTTCTGTAAAAAAGTTAATTGATTAATTATTGAATAATTAAGTTAATCAAATTTTTTTATCGAAAAAAATTGTGAAAAAAATTATTTCTAGCACAAAAAAAATGTCGTTAGGTAAATAATTTTTTCGACAATTTTTTTCTTTAAGAAAATTTAATTAACTTAATTATTCAATAAATAGTCGATGATTTTTTTTACAGAATAAAATAGTCCAAAAAATTATTTTTATCCCAAGAAAAATTTTTTCGTTCTGGAAATAATTTTTTTCACAATTTTTTTCTGTAAAAAAAATTAATTAACTAATTATTAAATAGGTAATTAAGTTATTTAATATTTTTTAAAGAAAAAAATTGTCAAAAAAATTATTTTCAACCCAAAAAAAATTGTACCTATTGTTGGGGAAATAATTTTTTTTTATAATTTTTTTCGAAAAAAATTAATTGACTAATTATTGAATAATTTAGTTAATTACATTTTTTTAAAGAAAATAATTGTCAAAAAAACTATTTTCAACACAAAAAAAATTGTTACGTTGGGAGAACAATTTTTTTGATAATTTTTTTCTGTAAAAAAAATTAATTCACTAATTATTGAATAATTAAGTTATTTAATATTTTTTAAAGAAAAAAATTGTCAAAAAAATTATTTCCAGCCCAAAAAAATTGTTTTGTTGGGGAAATAATTCTTTTTTACAATTTTTTTCCGACAAAAATTAATTGACTAATTATTGTATAATTTAGTTAATTAAATTTTTTAAAGAAAAAAATTGTCAAAAAAATTATTTTCAACCCAAAAATAACTATTACGTTGGGAGAATAATTTTTTTGATTATTTTTTTCTGTAAAAAAATTAATTCACTAATTATTGAATAATTTAGATAATTAAATTTTTTTAAAGAAAAAAATTGTCAAAAAAATTATTTCCAGCCCAAAAAAGTGTTTCGTTGAGAGAATAATTTTTTTGACAATTTTTTGCTTTAAAAAAAATTAATTGACTAATTATTGAATAATTTAGATAATTAAATTTTTTTCAAGAAAAAAATTGTGAATAAAATTATTCTCAGCACAAAAAAAATTTTTTCGTTGGGGAAATAATTTTTTTTACCATTTTGTTCGGTAAAAAAATTAATTGACTAATTATTTAATTATTTAGTTAATCAAATTTTTTAACGACAAAAATTGTCAAAAAAATTATTTTCAGCTCATAAAAAATTATTGTGATGAGGAAATAATTTTTTTTACCATTTTTTTCTGAAAAAAAATTAATTGACTAATTATTTAATAATTTAGTTAATAAATTATTTTTAAAGAAAAAAATTAATTAATTAATTATTGAACTAATTGATTACTTAATTTTTTTTACAGAGAAAAATTGTCAAAAAATTATTTCCAGTCCAAAAAAAATTGTTATGATGAAGAAATTCACTGTGAGAGGGCAGCAGCTTACAGATGTTTTTTAATTCAAAATTTATGACAGACAATTTTCTACAATAATTTTTAAAAAATGTTTTTTAATTTTTTCTATAAATGATTTAGGACGAATGATGTGGTAATAAAAAAAAAATTGGAAAATGAGAAAAAAATGTCACCTACTATTTTTGATAAAATTTTTTTTTAATAATCAAGAAATAAATTATTAATATTTCTAACCAAAAAAATATGAAAAATGTTTAAAATAGAAGAAGGTTATTTTATTTCAAAATTTTACTTACTTTTCAGATGAACAATTTCACAATTTTTTTTTCTAACAAGCACCATTTATTATTCACAACACAATTTCATATAATATTTTTTTCACTTTGTTTACATTTTTAAATTCTTGTGACACATTAATCTAGTAACTTTTCTAAAAACCCTTTCCCATTGGCTGTTTTATTTTTTTTTTACGCTGACTGCGTTCATATGCGTTTGGAGAGAAGTTTGGCATGTGTATACAAATGGCGGTCAAATACGTCAAACACAACCTAATTTTTCTATATTTGCCATTTAAAATTTCTCAAAATTTTTACATTACGCAAAAAAAACTAAGACAATAGTGTGTCTTAGAATTTTTTACTCTGTACCCGTGTACTTTTTGGCGATTACTATATTAATCACCCTGTATAAATAAATTTGAATTTCAATTTTTTCCTCCAAAATATTTTCGAAAATATTTTGGAGGAAGTGAATAATTTTTGAACTTAAAAATATATAAATAGATTGAAATTTCAAAATTTTCCTCCAAAATATTTCCGAAAATAATTTGGAGGAAGTGAATAATTTTTAAACTTAAAGATATATAAATAGATTGTAATTTCAAAATTTTCCTCCAAAATATTTCCGAAAATAATTTGGAGGAAGTG
This sequence comes from Leptopilina boulardi, assembly GCF_019393585.1. Classification (NCBI taxonomy): domain Eukaryota; kingdom Metazoa; phylum Arthropoda; class Insecta; order Hymenoptera; family Figitidae; genus Leptopilina; species Leptopilina boulardi. Next base: position 49,235 of record NW_026137712.1, read on the forward strand.
AATAATTTTTAAACTTGTAAATATATAAATAGATTGTAATTTCAAAATTTTCCTCCAAAATATTTCCGAAAATAATTTGGAGGCAATGAATAATAGTTTTAAACTTAAAAATATATAAATGGATTGTAATTTCAAAATTTTCCTCCAAAATATTTCCGAAAATAATTTGGAGGCAATGAATAAGTTTTAAACTAAAGAATATATAAATAAATTTGAATTTCAATTTTTTCCTCCAAAATATTTTCAAAAATATTTTGGAGGAAGTGAATAATTTTTAAACTTAAAAATATATAAATAGATTGTAATTTCAAAATTTTCCTCCAAAATATTTCCGAAAATATTATGGAGGAAGTGAATAATTTTTGAACTTAAAAATATATAAATAGATTGAAATTTCAAAATTTTCCTCCAAAATATTTCCGAAAATAATTTGGAGGAAGTGAATAATTTTTAAACTTAAAGATATATAAATAGATTGTAATTTCAAAATTTTCCTTCAAAATATTTCCGAAAATAATTTGGAGGCAATGAATAATAGTTTTAAACTTAAAAATATATAAATAGATTGTAATTTCAAAATTTTCCTCCAAAATATTTCCGAAAATAATTTGGAGGCAATGAATAATAGTTTTAAACTTAAAAATATATAAATAGATTGTAATTTCAAAATTTTCCTCCAAAATATTTCCGAAAATAATTTGGAGGCAATGAATAAGTTTTAAACTAAAGAATATTTTTAAACTTAAAAATATATAAATAGATTGTAATTTCAAAATTTTCCTCCAAAATATTTCCGAAAATAATTTGGAGGAAGTGAATAATTTTTAAACTTAAAAATATATAAATAGATTGTAATTTCAAAATTTTCCTCCAAAATATTTCCGAAAATAATTTGGAGGCAATAAATAATAGTTTTAAACTTAAAAATATATAAATGGATTGTAATTTCAAAATTTTCCTCCAAAATATTTCCGAAAATAATTTGGAGGCAATGAATAAGTTTTAAACTAAAGAATATATAAATAAATTTGAATTTCAATTTTTTCCTCCAAAATATTTTCGAAAATATTTTGGAGGTAGTGAATAATTTTTAAACTTAAAAATATATAAATTAATTGTAATTTCAAAATTTTCCTCCAAAATATTTCCGAAAATAATTTGGAGGAAGTGAATAATTTTTAAACTTAAAGATATATAAATAGATTGTAATTTCAAAATTTTCCTCCAAAATATTTCCGAAAATAATTTGGAGGAAGTGAATAATTTTTAAACTTGTAAATATATAAATAGATTGTAATTTCAAAATTTTCCTCCAAAATATTTCCGAAAATAATTTGGAGGCAATGAATAAGTTTTAAACTAAAGAATATATAAATAAATTTGAATTTCAATTTTTTCCTCCAAAATATTTTCGAAAATATTTTGGAGGAAGTGAATAATTTTTAAACTTAAAAATATATAAATAGAATGTAATTTCAAAATTTTCCTCCAAAATATTTCCGAAAATAATTTGGAGGAAGTGAATAATTTTTAAACTTGTAAATATATAAATAGATTGTAATTTCAAAATTTTCCTCCAAAATATTTCCGAAAATAATTTGGAGGCAATGAATAATAGTTTTAAACTTAAAAATATATAAATAGATTGTAATTTCAAAATTTTCCTTCAAAATATTTCCGAAAATAATTTGGAGGCAATGAATAAGTTTTAAACTAAAGAATATATAAATAAATTTGAATTTCAATTTTTTCCTCCAAAATATTTTCGAAAATATTTTGGAGGAAGTGAATAATTTTTAAACTTAAAAATATATAAATAGATTGTAATTTCAAAATTTTCCACCAAAATATTTCCGAAAATAATTTAGAGGCAATGAATAATAGTTTTAAACTTAAAAATATATAAATAGATTGTAATTTCAAAATTTTCCTCCAAAATATTTCCGAAAATAATTTGGAGGCAATGAATAATAGTTTTAAACTTAAAAATATATAAATAGATTGTAATTTCAAAATTTTCCTCCAAAATATTTCCGAAAATAATTTGGAGGAAGTGAATAATTTTTAAACTTAAAAATATATAAATAGATTGTAATTTCAAAATTTTCCTCCAAAATATTTCCGAAAATAATTTGGAGGCAATGAATAATAGTTTTAAACTTAAAAATATATAAATAGATTGTAATTTCAAAATTTTCCTCCAAAATATTTTCGAAAATAATTTGGAGGCAATAAATAAGTTTTAAACTAGAGAATATTTTTAAACTTAAAAATATATAAATAGATTGTAATTTCAAAATTTTCCTCCAAAATATTTCCGAAAATAATTTGGAGGAAGTGAATAATTTTTAAACTTAAAAATATATAAATAGATTGTAATTTCAACATTTTCCTCCAAAATATTTCCGAAAATAATTTGGAGGCAATGAATAATAGTTTTAAACTTAAAAATATATAAATAGATTGTAATTTCAAAATTTTCCTCCAAAATATTTCCGAAAGTAATTTGGAGGCAATGAATAAGTTTTAAACTAAAGAATATATAAATAAATTTCAATTTCAATTTTTTCCTCCAAAATATTTTCGAAAATATTTTGGAGGAAGTGAATAATTTTTAAACTTAAAAATATATAAATAGATTGTAATTTCAAAATTTTCCTCCAAAATATTTCCGAAAATAATTTGGAGGAAGTGAATAATTTTTAAACTTAAAGATATATGAATAGATTGTAATTTCAAAATTTTCCTCCAAAATATTTCCGAAAATAATTTGGAGGAAGTGAATAATTTTTAAACTTGTAAATATATAAATAGATTGTAATTTCAAAATTTTCCTCCAAAATATTTCCGAAAATAATTTGGAGGCAATGAATAATAGTTTTAAACTTAAAAATATATAAATAGATTGTAATTTCAAAATTTTCCTTCAAAATATTTCCGAAAATAATTTGGAGTCAATGAATAAGTTTTAAACTAAAGAATATATAAATAAATTTGAATTTCAATTTTTTCCTCCAAAATATTTTCGAAAATATTTTGGAGGAAGTGAATAATTTTTAAACTTAAAAATATATAAATAGATTGTAATTTCAAAATTTTCCTCCAAAATATTTCCGAAAATAATTTAGAGGCAATGAATAATAGTTTTAAACTTAAAAATATATAAATAGATTGTAATTTCAAAATTTTCCTTCAAAATATTTCCGAAAATAATTTGGAGGCAATGAATAAGTTTTAAACTAAAGAATATATAAATAAATTTGAATTTCAATTTTTTCCTCCAAAATATTTTCGAAAATATTTTGGAGGAAGTGAATAATTTTTAAACTTAAAAATATATAAATAGATTGTAATTTCAAAATTTTCCTCCAAAATATTTCCGAAAATAATTTAGAGGAAGTGAATAATTTTTGAACTTAAAAATATATAAATAGATTGAAATTTCAAAATTTTCCTCCAAAATATTTCCGAAAATAATTTGGAGGAAGTGAATAATTTTTAAACTTAAAGATATATAAATAGATTGTAATTTCAAAATTTTCCTTCAAAATATTTCCGAAAATAATTTGGAGGCAATGAATAATAGTTTTAAACTTAAAAATATATAAATAGATTGTAATTTCAAAATTTTCCTCCAAAATATTTCCGAAAATAATTTGGAGGCAATGAATAATAGTTTTAAACTTAAAAATATATAAATAGATTGTAATTTCAAAATTTTCCTCCAAAATATTTCCGAAAATAATTTGGAGGCAATGAATAAGTTTTAAACTAAAGAATATTTTTAAACTTAAAAATATATAAATAGATTGTAATTTCAAAATTTTCCTCCAAAATATTTCCGAAAATAATTTGGAGGAAGTGAATAATTTTTAAACTTAAAAATATATAAATAGATTGTAATTTCAAAATTTTCCTCCAAAATATTTCCGAAAATAATTTAGAGGCAATGAATAATAGTTTTAAACTTAAAAATATATAAATAGATTGTAATTTCAAAATTTTCCTCCAAAATATTTCCGAAAATAATTTGGAGGCAATGAATAAGTTTTAAACTGAAGCATATATAAATAAATTTTAATTTCATTTTTTTCCTCCAAAATATTTTCGAAAATAATTTGGAGGAAGTGAATAATTTTTAAACTGAAAAATATATAAATAAATTTTAATTTCAATTTTTCCTCCAAAATATTTTCGAAAATATTTTGGAGGATGTGAATAATTTTTAAACTTAAAAATATATAAATAGATTGTAATGTTTTATATACAGCTGTATTTAAATCATACTAATGAAATTAAAAATTTGTTTACAGGCAAACTAAAATGGGGAAAATATCCCGCACTTGGTAGAACTCGTAAGTATGAAGATCATTATAATTAATTAATTACATATATAATTGTGAACAATACACAAACCAACTTTGATTGTCTTATAAAATATTTTTAATTTATTTTAGTCTTTTTGTGTATGAGCCAAATAATAGAAAATTAAAGGTTTAAAATATAACACCCAACTTCACTGAACATAGTTTATTAAATAATAAAATTAAAGAAAATCACTCCACATGATATAATATAATAATAAAATAAAATTCAAACTATATTCACACACACGCATACGTATAAGTAAACAGTCTTTGTCAAAAATGTTGTTTATCGCTCGCACGCTAAACGAGTACTGATCATTTCTAATTAATTTACATATTTATTTTCTTTGATCGATTTCATTCGGAACTTTTCGTCGTCAAATTAGTCACGATTCTCGACATTCTGCCCCCTTTTTGAACAATTATGTTCAATAAATACATTTTTTTTTTTTTTTTTTATCTCTCTATAGGAAGCGGTGATATTTTTTTTACGCCTCTATCTAATTCACCATTTTGGGTCTTTACCTTTACCACACGTATCACACCATCATCTCCTGGATATATTTGAGATACTCTACCCAAACTCCATCTTAACGGCGGCAAATTGTCATCCCTTAAAATAACCAAAGTTCCCTCTTTTATCACTTCTGGTGATCCCGAATGCCATTTTGAGCGAACATTAAGCTCATTTAAATATTCGCGCGACCAACGTTTCCATAAATCGCGTTTCATTTTTTGTAAACATTCCCATCGTGATAATCGATTTACAGGAGTTTGAGTATAGTCCCAAGCAGGAATCGTTGTCAAAGGCTCTCCTATTAAAAAATGACCTGGAGTTAATACGCTTACATCATTAGGGTCCATGGTCATCGGAGTAAGAGGTCGTGAATTTACAATTGCTTCGATTTCACACATATATGTTCCAAGCTCTTCGAATGTCAACAATGTTTCGCCAATTGTTCGCCGTAAATGATGTTTGAGCGACTTCACCGCCGCCTCCCAGATACCGCCAAAATGCGGAGTTCGCGGGGGCGAAAAATACCATTCAATATTCTGATCTGCCAATTTTCGAGATATAATTTTATTATGTTCATCTGTGTTGAGGAGACGGTAAAGATCACTCAACTCATTTCTAGCGCCTACAAAATTAGTACCATTATCCGAATACAATGCTTTAGATTTTCCTCTTCTTGCGAAGAATCGTCGTAAACTTGCTAAAAAACATTCTGTTGATAAGTCGCTTACCAATTCTATATGGATCGCTTTAGTGCTCATACACACAAATACGGCCGCGTACACTTTAATTTTATTTCGATTCCTGTACTTTTTTTCTTTAATATAAAATGGACCGCAGTAATCCATACCTGTATTTTCGAAAACGCGAGTGGCAGTCACGCGCACTGCAGGCAAATTTCCCATTTGATAAGATACTTCTTTAGGCTGAGCTCGAAAACATTTTACGCATTTATTTATGACCTTGCGCACTGCCAACCTACCATCGATTGGCCAAAATTTCATTCTCAATGCATACAGTGTTGCATTATTGCCAGCATGCATATTTTGCTCATGAATATCGCGGATGATTAATTCTGTAACAGGATGATTTTTTGGCAGCAACATAGGGTGTCGTTGATCATAGGGCAATTCTGCTCTCTTTATTCTTCCCCCCACTCTTAAAATTTCTTCGTGCATTACAGGATTAAGTCGAAGTATTTTTGACCGGCTTGATAGACATTCATTCTTTGACAGTTGATTAATTTCATTGTAGAACTCTTCCATCTGGACCAGTGAAACAATTCGATTAAATGCTGACTGAATCTCTGCTGGTGTTAATATCTCGGAAAATTTGGTTTTACCGCGTGCTCTTTCTGCTATTCGTAAACAATATGCCACTACATGGATCAATTTTCTGAGGGATGAAAATCGAGACCATAAATTAATTGATGTTTTTACATTCTTTATAGTTAGCGCCACGCTTTTTTTTCTTTCAGGCAATTCCGTTTGAATGAAGTGATGACTGGGCCAATTTTCTTCCGACAATTCCAACCACGTTGGTCCATTTTTCCATAACTTGTTTGATACAAATTCTGCAGGCATTTGACCCCTAGATACAAAATCTGCGGGGTTATCCTGTGAGATGACGTGTTTCCAACATTCAGGTCTTGTAAGAGTTTGAATTTCGGCAATACGGTTGGCTATGAATGTGCTGAACTCATGAGGAGAAGATGCAATCCAATTCAATACTATAGTTGAATCCGACCAAAGGTGTATTGCATTTACATTAAATTTTATTGCATTTTTGACAGTAATTATTAACTTTGACAATAATACTGCCGCACAAAGTTCCAATCTTGGCAATGTAACTGTCTTCAATGGTGCAACCTTTGATTTCGCACATAGTAATATTGTACGATGTTTTCCCTCATTCGAACACCTGATGTAAACGCATGCGCCATACGCTTTCTGACTGGCGTCTGCAAAGCCATGGATTTGAGTCTCGTCTGATGGTTGACTTCTAACCGCTCTCTCGATTTCCCAATTGCTCAATTCACCAAGTTGACCTTGAAATTGCTCAAATTCCACTAATAATTTAGTTGGTATTGGATCGTCCCATGAATTATTAGTTTTCCAAAGTTCTTGCATTTTTATTTTTGCCACAACTGTGACTGGTGACATTAATCCTAGCGGATCATAAAGCATCTTACCAATTTGTGAAAGCATGATTCGTTTTGTAGTGGGTTTTTGATCCAACGTTGGTTGCACGTTAAAATGCAATGTATCCTTTTGAGAGTTCCACATCACTCCAAGTGTCTTTGAACTTTGATCCACATCATTTGTTAATACTTCTGAATCCCCTGAATTTTGAGCAATTTCTTGATGATTTGACCTCCACTTGCAAATACGAAGTCCTGCTTTTGTTGTCAACTCAATTAGTCCTTCTTTTATTTGTTGTACTTCGCTTACAGTGTCGGCTCCCGTGAGGCAGTCATCCACATAAAAATCATTCTTTAATACTTCGGCAGCGATTGGAAATGCACGACCTTCATTATTTGCCAATTCTTTCAAACAACGAATTGCCAAAAATGGTGCCGCAGAAGTTCCATATGTCACGGTGTTCAGTTCGTACGTTCTGATAGGTTCATTCTCATTATATCGCCACAAAATTTTCTGGAATTTTCTATCTTGGGGATGTATAAAAAATTGGCGATACATTTTCTCAATATCTCCACTCAAGGCAATCACATGCTGTCGAAATCTCAACATTAATGCTACTATGTTATCTTGGATAGTTGGTCCTGTCATCAAGGTGTCGTTTAACGACAAACCAGTATCTGTCTGACATGATGCGTCAAAAACTACTCGAAACTTACTAATATTATCTATCATCTTCAGAACAGCTTGGTGTGGTAAATAATATCCTTCCGATTTATCCGCAATTATTTGTTTCATATGATTCAAGTGTTCGTATTCTTCCATAAAATTTGTATATTTTTGTTTTAATTTAGGGTCTTTAGATAATTTTCTTTCGAGCATAAAAAATCTTTTCCGAGCTATTTCATATGAATTTCCTAAATTATTTTTATTTTCATTAAACGGAAGTCTCACTATATATTTACCTTTATTGTCACGTGTTACATTGTTTACAAAATGTTCCTCGCACGACTTTTCTTCCAAACTTAAAAACTTCTTTTGTTCTCCTTCTTCGATTTTCCAAAACTTCTCTAACTGAACAGATAAATCATCTCTTATTAAATTACATGTTATTTTTTGTGTTTTGGTAATTTCCCCCAGTTTCCCAATCACTATCCAGCCCACTTTTGTACTTAGTAGAGAAGTATGCGGGACTGCAAGAGGAATTTTATTATATCCTAAGATTTCGTAGAACAGTTCTGCTCCTATTAAAGCGTCAACAGTTGCTGGCTGGTGAAATTGAGGATCAGCAAGTTTGATATAAGAAGGGATTTTTAATTGATTTTTATTTATAGGATTCGCTGGAAGTTCTCCTGTTATATTAGGAAGAATAAGGAAGGATACATCAACTGCATAATTTGAGACTTGCGACTCCATTTTTGTCTCCACCCAATCACCGCTATTTACTTCGTTGCTATTTAAAACCTCAATCGCTGAGCGCAATTTTCGTCTTTTTAAATTCAAAATTTTCGCAAATTTATCTGTCATGATATTCGGTTGAGAGCCGCTGTCTAATAAAATTCTACAATTTATTCTATTACCTTTACTATCTACTAAATTTACTATAGCGGTTGATAGGAGAACCTTTGATGAATCACTCAAATGCATACTTTTTCCTTGATTATGATTTACAATTTCGACATTAGAATTTTGATTTGATTGCGTGTGTAAAAGTGTATGATGTCGTTTATGACAAAGATTACAATTTCTCGATTTGCATTCGTTAATTAAATGATTTCCACGCAAACAATTAAAACAAAGACCTTTCTTTTTTACTATTTGATACCTGTCACTAATATTTAATTTTAAAAAATCTGAGCAATTATGAATCATATGATCCTGATTACACAATATACATTTAAAACTAGACTGTGTATTTAAAAGCGTCTTACCATTATTTTTCTTTTCGATAAATGAATTCTTATTAATTGAACTTGTCATTTTGTTTTTGTTATCATTGGTTTCAGGATTCAAAGCTTCAAGAATCTGACATCGCTCGCGTAGAAAGTTAGTCAAATTTTCTAGTCTCGGCATCTCGCTACCTTTGACCGACCGTTCCCACTCTTTCCTGGATTCTCTATCAAGTTTTAATACAAGAAAACAGACAAGGGGGGTATCCCAACTCTCTGTTGGCTCACCTAACATTTTCAAAGCGCGAATATGTCGCAAAATAGTATCCAATAAATTTCTCAATCCCGAAGCTGAGTCTTTGTTTGGTATTGTTAACTCAAGGAGAGCCGTCATATGGTTTTGTATGATTACTCGTTTATTGTTATATCTCTCCTCAAGTAACCCCCACGCTACTTCATAATTAGCCTCAGAAATTTCGATATTTTCAATTATTCGCGACGCGCTTTCCCTTAAATAAGACTTTAAATATCTAAACTTTTGTACCTTAGGGATGTTATTATCTTTATGAATGATTGCCTGAAATAAATCTTTAAACCCTAGCCACTCTTCATAACCTCCAGAAAAGGTAGGAAGGTCAAGTTTGGGTAGCGGATATCGTATTCCGTTATGCGAATTTTCATTTTCTATAATATTTGATCGCGAAGATGCTAAAGTTCTTAAATGCGTCAACTCAGCTTCGCGTTGCGCATTCAATTCCGCTTGCAATTGATCAATTTGTACTCGTTGTCGTGTTAATTCGTCATTCTCCGTAACCGTTTCGTGATCAGTACGTTCTTTAATCATTTTCGTAGCTTTCGACACATATTTAAAATAATAATTTTCAAACTCTGTTCGATCTAAATCACGCGACGGTGCCGGAGCCAATATTTCTAGTGTAAGTTGAGCTTTCTCAAATTCGCTCCAAACTTCCTCAATTTTTTGTAAACGTAGTTTAATCTCCTCGACAGTACCCGCGTTTTCGTCAATTGAACATTTTTCAAGAAATGTATTAAATTTTGTTAATTTTGATTTACAATTAGTACGGCTTTGTCGAGCAGTATCAACTTCGTTTACAGACATTACAAAGAAAATAATCACAAATTAATATAAAGATAAATAATAAATATATACAACGTTCTTACTTTAAGTCGATGAGTCACCTTATAATACAATAGTTTATACTTTCCAAAGCGTTGTCGATTTGAAATAACTGCCTCGTTTTCGTATATGTAGTTTTTCAGTTATTTCCTCAATGAATATTCTCATCTGCTTTTCATTCGAAATTTAAGATGAGACCTATGCATACACTGCTTCCATAAAAGTAATTTTTGATTTCTATATGATGTAGATTAAGCAGCCTTGTCGAAATTGAGTACTCGATAGCTTTCTTTGTGCGAGCGATCCGGCTCGAAGGACCATGAACAATACAGAAACCAACTTTGATTGTCTTATAAAATATTTTTAATTTATTTTAGTCTTTTTGTGTATGAGCCAAATAATAGAAAATTAAAGGTTTAAAATATAACACCCAACTTCACTGAACATAGTTTATTAAATAATAAAATTAAAGAAAATCACTCCACATGATATAATATAATAATAAAATAAAATTCAAACTATATTCACACACACGCATACGTATAAGTAAACAGTCTTTGTCAAAAATGTTGTTTATCGCTCGCACGCTAAACGAGTACTGATCATTTCTAATTAATTTACATATTTATTTTCTTTGATCGATTTCATTCGGAACTTTTCGTCGTCAAATTAGTCACGATTCTCGACAAATTGATTAATTTAAACACATAATGTTGCAGCACGAACGACGAAGGGAGGAAAAGTAGTCGCAAAAGAAAGCTGTGAAGAAAATGATTTCCATCACCCGAAATCGATTGCCAAATTGCCAGAAGTCAAATTGCCAGAAGAACCACGTAAAAAATTTAATTTTAACATTTTCCTCCAAAATATTTTTGGAAATAATTAGGAGGCAGTGGATAATTATTTGTTTTTATATTATTATTATTATTATTGTTATTTTTATTATCATCGCCACCACGATTATTTTTAATTTTTTAAAATTCGTAATGTAATTATTCTATTTATTTTCCAGCAACTTCGAGAGCAGCTGTACCCGTTTTCAAAAAGTTTGCACCTGGGTCCAACTTTAGGATCATTGATGCAAAGAAAGTTGGTAAGAATAAAAATTATTATTATAAGATAGGTACATAATAATTGTCGAATCCGCGGAAATCAGATTCTTCCTCTGATTCGACATTATTCTTGAATCCGAGGAAGTCTGGTTCATCATCGGAAGCAACTTTGACATCGGCGGATGCAGCGACACCCCTCCTGGACAGTTGATCCATTTCAATCTCAATTTGCACATCCTCATCATCAGGCAAATTGCTAGCGGGATTTACGGATCTGATATCCAATGTCACCGGCGGACCGCACGAATGGTTCTCGTAAATTGCGGCGTATTCTTCAAAACTATAAATTAACTATAATAATCTTTGAATTCATTCCTTCATTCCGTCCATTCATTCATTCCGTCCGGACCCCTGCTGGGTTTTCGGTGACAGAGAAAAAGAACAAGTTATGGATAGAGAAAGATATATCTTTATTTTGCAAATGAGGGTTCACTTTACCTGCTATCTTTTAAAGAGGATTAATTAATAACTCTGAGGACCCAGGTAATAATTTCTTTCTGTCTTTATCACGTGAAAAAAAAACTATAAAGAAAGTCTAAAACTAAATAGGTAACGCATACCTTTCTTTCTTACACCAAGGAATATAACATAAGTACTTCTTCGTTTAACATTGCGTTTCTCTATCTAGACAATTCAAAATGGCATAAGAATATCTTCGTCTAAAATCTTAATCTTCTTCCTTTTTGTTTTGAAAATAAAAATAAATATATATATCTATATATATATATATATATGTGCATACCTGTATTAGAGTCCCTGAAAATTTTAATAAAAAAAATTTAAAAATTATTACCTAAGTTCTCAGAGTTAATCCTTATCAACAAAGGTTCTATTGTCTAAGGGTATTTTTCCATGTAATAAATGGGAGAAAAGAAATTATTACCTGGGTCCTCAGAGTTAATTCTCATTGATTATTTAACAAAGGTTCTATTGTCCAAGGGTTGGATTTTTGTGGTAATTAATCCGGGGTTTTAATACAAGTGTATATAAATGTATATATGGTATCTGTAATGAACTACTGATTAATCATATAAGAGTGTCCTTTTGCACTTATTGGCTGATCAGTAGTTACTCATTCATAGTTCTCTCATTCTATTGGATATTGGTAGTTGTATTGGATAAAAGGCAAAATTTGTTATATTGAATTAAAGGCAAAATTGGTTATATTTAATAAATGGCAAAATTTGTTATATTGGAGAGAGTGAGCGAGAGGATTAAAGATATTTAGATTTTCATGAATCAAAAATAAAATTAAACGAAGTATACTATGGCCAACATAAAACAGTATGTTATTTTGAGTGATGAAGATTTAAAAATTGTTAAAAATAGAAATAAATTGTTAAATGACATGCATATGTACAAATTTGAAGATTTATTAAAAAAAGATTCCAATTCTTTTTTCAATATGCAAAGTACTTATACTTTTATAGCCTTAATGAGGGGTGTTTAAATGTGCATCAAATGAAATATTTAATTAGATTGTTCCCTTTTAAACCAACAGTAGTTTTTGTAGTTGTTGATCAACAACCTTTTGGTAGTGTTGAGTGTGGAGTATATGCAATAGCATTTGCAACATCTATATTTTTTAACGTAATGTCAAACAGCGTAAATTATGAAACTGATAATAACAGAATGAGAAACCATTTAAAGTCAATGTTTGAAAATAATCGCTTAAATCATTTTCCGTCAATAAGAACGTCTCACAATAGGAATTCGATAATAGAGAATGATTGGAACCGTCTTTTCATAAATCGAGCTCAGGAACTTAAAAATAATATTTTGAACCCTTGTTCTGTTTTAATACTTTTCCCAGAAATAATATTAACAGAGTTCTATTAACACAATATTTAGAAATTAAACATTCTCTAAATGACACTAGTGAAGAGAAAATAATTCGTACAACTAATAATAATATGAACAAAATTTCACCACTTGAATATTCAGAAATGAAGTATTTTCTGAGTGAAGAAATTGATAAAAAGATAATTCTAGGAATTAAAGAAAAGGGAAGGCAACGCGCGAAGTTACATATGAACAGAAAATAATTAGACAAGAGAATGGTAGATTGAGAAAACGTAATCGTAATGAAACAGAAACAGAAATACAAAAGAAAGAGCGCAAAAAAAATTTGACATGCAAAAAAAGAAATTATCTATAGAAACTAAAGATGAAAAGAAAATACACAAGGATAAAAATTTGGCATGTAGGAAAGAAAAATATCAATGGAAACTCAAGATGAAAAGAAAGTGCGTCAAGAAAATAATTTTTCATGTAAGAAGAACAAATTTTCTACGGAAACGGAAGATGAAAAGAAAGTGCGTCAAGAAAAGAATTTGGCATGTGAAAACGATAACCGAAATAAAAAAGTGTAGGAGATGAAATAATGTCTTAAAGTTTTCAATGAAAGTAAGGTTCCACAGAATTATTTAGGTTTGATGAATGTAGAATGTAAGTTTTGTTATGCGTTACATTTTCTGTGTGAGAGACCGTCACATAGATTATTTAGTAGTTGCTGTCATAAGGGAAAAGTAAAGTTAAGCGCCCAAGTAGCACGGAATATTGGTTGAATGTAACATTGATATCAAGTGGGAATATTCCTGTGACATTCAGGCGATATCATAATGTCTTCACGGGGACATTCCTCGGTGATATTCACGTGTGATTCGTATGATATTGAGGGAATATTCTCGTGAAATTTGTGTTATATTGAGTGAATTATTCCTCTGATATTGAGGGAATATTCCAGTGATATTAATAAGATAATTTATAAAATTCTAACAAAATTTCAATTTTTTTTCATTGATTTATTTGTTTAATTAAATATTCAAAATAAACAACATTTTAGAATTTTCTAAATTACAGGAATATTGTCTCAATATCATAGGGATAATCCCTTAATATCCCAGGAATATTTTCTTCATATTGCGTGAATTTCACGGGAATATTCCCTCAGTACCATACAAATATCACGCGAATTTCACAAGAATATCACCGTAGAATGTCCCCATGAAGCGGACATTATGATATCGCCTAAATGTCACAAAAATATTCCCGCTTGATATCACCTTGACATTCAAGCAATATTCCGTGCTCCTTCACGGTTGGCCTGAACTAAATTTTATTCAAACTTTCAGTAACTCTAAATTTTTTTGTTGATTCTGAATTTATATTTTTTTAGCATTATTTTAAGACAAAAAAGAAAAAAATCGGCGGAGGACTTTTTGAAATATACCATTTAAAAAAAAAAAATTTTTTTACTAAAAACTAAGTTACAGATTTATTTGAGTTGACTCGTTTTGTTTGTATTTTTTTTAAGCAGTCTAATAAATGTTAAGGTATTTAAAGGATAAGTAGGATTTCATAGCTGCAAAAGGTTTTTAATTTGACAAACAATGTACCGTTGACAAAAAAATATTTTATCGAACTAAATATTTGAAATATAATTTGTAATAAATCTGTAATAAAAATTACAATATTTTTTATACACATTTTAAAGATTTATAAATGAAGTTAAATTTTAAAAATGTTTATGCAAAATATATAAACATGTAGCTTCAGATGTGCAGTGTGTCAGTATAATAGTTCGCACATCTGAAGCTACATGTTTATATATTTTGCATAAACATTTTTAAAATTTAACTTCATTTATAAATCTTTAAAATGTGTATAAAAAATATTGTAATTTTTATTACAGATTTATTACAAATTATATTTCAAATATTTAGTTCGATAAAATATTTTTTTGTCAACGGTACATTGTTTGTCAAATTAAAAACCTTTTGCAGCTATGAAATCCTACTTATCCTTTAAATACCTTAACATTTATTAGACTGCTTAAAAAAAATACAAACAAAACGAGTCAACTCAAATAAATCTGTAACTTAGTTTTTAGTAAAAAAATTTTTTTTTTTAAAATGGTATATTTCAAAAAGCCCTCCGCCGAATTTTTTCTTTTTTGTCTTAAAATAATGCTAAAAAAATATAAATTCAGAATCAACAAAAAAATTTAGAGTTACTGAAAGTTTGAATAAAATTTAGTTCAGGCCAACCGTGCCTTGGGTGGTAGATTTAATATGAAGAAATTTTTTTAAAATTTCTAATATTAAATTTTTTGAAAAAAAAGAAGTGAATAAAGATATGGTTAATGCACACGAGCAACGTAGTCGGCCGCTTGCGGACGACAAAGTTGCTAGTTTAAGTAAATAAATATAATATAATTATTTATTTTTATTTTTATTTACATGTATTTACGGGCAGTGCCCTTTCGTACATAAGTACTTAATAATAAAGTTTATAGCCAAACAAATTTTAAAAGAAGTATGGACACATGCAAAATAATTAATTATAGCGAAATAAAAGTTCACGCAACGTAGCTACAAAGTTATTAATTGAGACTCCATAAAAATCAATCCTATCATTGTACAAGTTAGCCTCTCTAGTTAGCCGTGGTATTACAGAGTTATTGCTATAGTTAGTACGGTTTAGTTGAAGTTTGAACAAAGTTGGATGTCTCACAGGTTTAAATGGTACAAAAAAGTCTATTAAGTACAAAATCGCAGGACAATTTATCATTCCATTAATAATTTTAAAAAGAAAGAGTAAGTCAATATAAAGAAATCTCTGTCTAAGTGAAGGGATTCTTAATACGCGTCTAAGTTCAGAGTAATCATGACTATAAGTATCAAAAGTTATTCCCAAACACCTCGCAGCAAAACGCAGAAACTTATTCTGTACACGCTCAATTTCAATCAACAAAGATTCCTGATAAGGTAGCCAAATAATACAGGCGAACTCGAATATTGATCTAACTAGTGAAAAGTAAAGAATCTTTAAAGCTAATGGATTTTTGAAGCAAGATGCACTTCTTGTGACAAAGCCCAAGGTCCTGTTAGCCTTCGTAATAATATTTTCAATATGCGCTCGAAAGTCAAGAGCGGAATCTAAAGTAACACCCAGGTCTCGCACCATGCTCACTCTAGTAACAGTCTCATTACCAATCTTATAATCAAACTTAATAAAAGCTTTTTGTTTAGTAAATGAGATAACACTACATTTTTTAGTATTTAAAAAAAGATTGTTTTCTATTGACCAATTTACAAGTTTATCAAGATCAGCCTGAAGATGAATACAATCTTGCTCAGAGGTAATAGTTTTATATAATTTGAGATCGTCCGCGAAAAGTAAAAATAAACTGTGATTAAATAAGGGATGAATTTTATTAATAAAAAATAAGAAGAAAAGAGGACCAAGGTGCGAGCCCTGAGGTACTCCTGAAGTTGCCAGAAAAACATCAGAAAAATCACAATCAATGCGAACAGATAAAAATCTTTCATTGAGGTAGCTATTGACCCAATTAATCAAACCGCGAGAAAAACCAAGGGCCTCGAGCCTTGCCACCAATAATGCATGATCGACTTTGTCAAAAGCCTTCGCGAAATCTGTGTATATAGCGTCAACCTGCATAGATTTTTCGAGACTAGAGATTGTATAATTAGTGAACAAAGTAAGAATGGTTAAAACTGACCTACGCTTCATAAAGCCATGCTGCTCATCAATTAGTAAATGCTCCGTTCGACTGTATAATTCATCAAATACAATGCTTTCAAAGATTTTAGAGACGGCGCCAAGCAGAATTATGGGCCTATAGTTAGTGACGTTACTCTTATACCCATCCTTGAAAACAGGTACAACTATACCTCTTTTCCAGTTTAACGGAAATATACCAGATGATAATGAGCGATTAAATAATATAAACAAAGGTTCAACAAATGCAGAACAGCATGACTTTAAGAGAGAAGGCGGAATATTATCTGGTCCAGCACCTTTATTTACATCCAAATTCTTTAGTTTTGATAAAATTGTTTTTCTATCTATAGTAAAATTACCAATAGTACAACTATTAACATGATCAGAATCGGTATTTAATACATTGTCAGAAGGTAATGAATATACTGAACTAAAGTAGTCACGAAAGAGATTAGCAATATTATAATTAGTGTTCGCTGTTAAATCGCCATAAAATACATTTTTTGGAATTCTTGATTCATGTCGCAAAGTATTAACGTAATTCCAAAATTGTTTAGGATTTGAAATAACAGAATTTTCTACTTTAGTTATGTAATTATTAAAAGCTGATTTAGATAAGGATTTACACATTTCGCGTAGTTTAGAGAATTCTAAGTAATCGATTGGGTCATTGGTACATTTAAATTTTCGATGCGATATTTTTTTCAAAAAGACTAAACGTTTAAGTTCGTGAGAAAACCATGGCATGAAAGTATCATTATAAATTTTTTTAATAGGTACAAAAAAGTTAAAAGCAGTATACACATAGTCATAAAAAGCAGAGACAGCGTCATCCAAATTAGTAGAATTTAAAATTAAATCCCAATCAGCATTACTTAGAAAACTGAATATACCACCTAAGTTAGCTCTAGTGAAATCGAGTTTAAAATAATTTTTATTTGAGGATAAAACAACAGTAAGTGCCAAAAAATTGTGAATTGTAAATATTAAAGGCGGATGATACTGATCAATAGGTAGGATAGGATCAAAGGATTTATCAAGAGAATAATTTAAAGAATTATAAAAAACTAAGTCTAAAATAGATCCGGCGAAATTAAAAAAAGAGTTTATTTGAACCAGATTTAGATAATCTAAAGAGTTTGATAAGCGGTGAGCGATGTCCTTACAGCGGCGAGATGAATCAGGTGTTGGCACACATGATGGTCCATTTTGAGGATCAGTACTCCATGTGACGAGAGGCAAGTTAAAGTCACCAATAATACAAAAAATGGCAGTTGGGTAGAGAGTATATAAATTTTCGATTATAGAGCAAAACGTTGAGTATATTGCCAAATTAGAATTTGGGGGAATGTAAGCTGTACCAACTATATATGTTGTTTGATTGAATTTAAATTTGACGAAAACGTGTTCCACAGAAAAAATATTAGTTACTATAAGAGAGGCGTGTAATACTCTATTGCAGGCTATGAGCACCCCACCACCGCGTAAAAAGTCACTTGATTCTTTGCACCTGTCACAACGAAAAATATTATAATTTATGAGACCTAATTCTGATGAGTTAAAAGCTGTGGTAAGCCACGTTTCAGTAAAAATAACAATATTATGAGAAAAAGTTGGAAAAGATTTGCGTAATAAATTTAATTTAGATCTTAGGCCTCTAACATTCTGATAATAGATAGAAATGTCACGTAAACTTGATGTAGAGGTGGTGTGTGGGCCGGTAGGCGGGGTGTCATGTGTAGAGAGGCCTGAAACCTTGGATCGAGATACGTTGATCTCAACACACACATCACTATTCGGCGAGACTATTTCTTCATGGGCGGGTTTGATGAGGAGCTGCCTGGTTTCTGCGCAGATATTATGCGCGGCTCCCCGCGACGATAGGAGATTCGAAGACCCACTTCTCCCTTCTTTTCCCTCTCTAGCATCAGCTGTTTGGTTTCGTTGTAGCGACGCATTTGCATGGGAGTCTGATCCCAAGACAGAGAAAGATTCACTGGCAGGAATTGAGGTAAAGCTGTGTTGGTTTGTTTGAATATTCTGAATGCTTTCAACACGGCTGTGACACTTGATTCCTCCACGAAAGATATTCTCAGTGGTCGTGGACGTGGAGACATCTGTTGGAGTTTACCAAGACGAGTTAGTGAGCGAAATTTAGGGGTAATCTCTAATGAAAGAATACTTAAAAATTTTGTAATAAAAGTTGAGTCAAAATCGGAAACTGTATTGCTGGAAGCTACATCATTTTCTGGAAGATTGAAAAACAATAAATTTGACTTGCGATAATTTCGCTCATCCAATTCCTTTAAGCAATCCGCCGTCACTGTATCCGAACAACTCTTAAAATCATTTTTTAGTAACGCGACATCATTTTTAATACCTTCCATATCTTCCTCGAGGACATCCAAACGGGACAAGGCTTTTTCGATATTCCCCACTCGGTCAGAGACATCGTTAAGAGTGACTTTGAGAGGTTTTAATTGTAGCGAAAATTGACGTAGCTGTTCGGTCATCATAGTAGACAAGTCATCCTTCGTAATTGGCGCCAACAAGCTGGGAGAGGGGGCCCTCGTGCAACATTTTCTTTTTGTTTTAATGCAACCAGGGTGATAAGGTACATTACACTTATCACACCGAACAACTTCCCTTTTAATATCATCACCACAACCGCGACACACCTTATCATTAAAATCCAGAACAGTTTTATCCATGACACTTTTAGGTTAGAAACACAATATCGATCGAAAAAGATGCCAAGAAAAAAGTAAAAACTCGAAAAAATAGTCAAGACTAATAAAATAAAAAGTCCACTATCAATCAGTAATAAAAAGATAACTCTCGCACATACTATAAATTGTACTTACAGCAGAACAACATAACGAGCTTGAATTTTAATATTCAATTCGTAAGGGTCGCGATTAACAAAAACCTCGATACCTCCTTTTTCACGAACAAAATCTGCCAAGCAGTTTAACGAATCAATCGCCACGTGTCCAGTGTAACCTAACCCATCACACCTCAGTCGCCGTAATTCTGATATATTACCCAGATCCAAATTAGGATTATTTTTCAGAAAATGAAAAAGATTTAGAAGGTCCTTAATGTTTTTTCTGAAGTGATCCGAATCGTACATCGTACGGACACGAGGCATTTCTATCAAGAATTCGGCAAATGAATATCTAAAAATAAGAATTAGGAAAAAAAATTCTTAATTACGTCACCAAATAATAATTTGGAGGCGCAGAATAATTTTTAGACTTAAAAAAATGTAAATAAATTTTAATTTTACCATTTTCCTCCAAAATATTTCCGGAAATAATTTGGAGGCGAAGAAGAATTTTTAGAATCAAAAATATGTAATTAAATTTTTATTTCAGGATTTTCCTCCAAAATATTTCCGGAAATAATTTGGAGGCGGAGAAGAAAATTAAGAATCAAAAATATGTAGATAAAATTTTATTTTAGGATTTTCCTCCAAAATATTTCCGAAAATAATTTGGAGGAGAAGAATAATTTTTAGACTTAAAAAAATATAAATAAATTTTAATTTTAGCATTCCCCTCCAAAATATTTCCGAAAATAAGTTGGAGGCGGAGTATAATTTTTTGACTCAAAAATATGTAAGTAAAATTTTATTTCAGGATTTTCCCCCAAAATATTTTCGGAAATAATTTGGAGGCAGATAATAATTTTTAGACTCAAAAACATATAAAAAACTTTTAATTTCATGATTTTCATCCAAAATATTTCCGAAAATAATTTGGAGGCGGAGAAGAATTTTTAGAATCAAAAATATGTAAATTAAATTTTATTTTAGGATTTTCCTCCAAAATATTTCCGGAAATAATCTGGAGGCAGAGAAGAATTTTTAGACTTAAAAAACATATTAATAAATTTTAATTTTAGCATTCCCCTCCAAAATATTTCCGGAAATAATTTGGAGGGGGAGAAGAATTTTTAGAATAAAAAATATGTAATTAAATTTTTATTTCAGGATTTTCCTCCAAAATATGTCCGGAAAAAATTTGGAGGCGGAGAATAATTTTTAGAATCAAAAATATGTAATTAAACTTTTATTTCAGGATTTTCCTCCAAAATATTTCCGGAAATAATTTGGAGGCGGAGAAGAATTTTTAGACTAAAAAAATGTAAATAAATTTTAATTTTAGCATTTTCCTCCAAAATATTTCCGAAAATAATTTGGAGGCGGAGAAGAATTTTTAGAATCAAAAATATGTAAGAAAACTTTTATATCAGGATTTTCCTCCAAAATATTTCCGGAAATAAGTTGGAGGCGAATAAGAATTTTTAGACTTAAAAAAATATAAATAAATTTCAATTTTCGTATTTTCTTTGAAAATAATTTCGACAATATTTTTAAGGGCATGGAATAATTACATAAATATTAAATTGATTTTAAATTAAATTTTTGATACTAACCTCTAAATTGATATGATTTTTGAACTTCGCGAAGCACTTTTCTGTTTTTAGACTCAGATTGAGCGGAACTATCAATTTATTAATTAATAAATAATAAGGTTAATTAATTAATTATTAGACGGAAACAATTGGAATTAATTTATTTTATTTTTAACCCTCGTGTTCACCTTACTGAGAGAGACTCAAGGAAATTTTAGCGACCTTCAGCTGTTATGACTTTAAACTGTGAATGGTCGAGGGTTTAAAGAAGCGCGTTTATTTAAAATAGTAAAGAAATTGATACCCTTTAAACTATCCCGTTTATTTCGACCAATATTTCCGGAAATATTTTGGAGGAAAATCCTGAAATAAAATTTTATCTACATATTTTTGGTTCTAAAAATTCTTCTCTGCCTCCAAATTATTTCCGGAAATATTTTGGAGGAAAATACTGAAATTAAAAGTTATTCTTATGTTTTTAGTCTAAAAATTATTTTCTGCCTCCAAATTATTTCCGAAAATATTTTGGAGGAAAATCCTGAAATTAAAGTTTATTTATATATTTTTAAGTATAAAAATTATTATCTGCCTCCAAATTATTTTCGAAAATATTTTGGAGGAAAAAAATTATTATTCGCCTCCAAATTATTTTCGAAAATATTTTGGAGGAAAATCCTGAAATTAAAAGTTTTTTATATGTTTTTGAGTCTAAAAATTCTTCTCCGCCTCCAAATTTTTTTCAGAAATATTTTGTCATAAAATCGTGAAATAAAATTTTATTTGTATATTTTTGAGTCTAAAAATTATTCTCCGCCTCCAAATTATTTTCGAAAATATTTTGGAGGAAAATACTGAAATTAAAATATATTTATATATATATATAAAATATATTTATATAAAATATATTTACATATACTTGGGTCTAAATATTATTCACTTATCAATAGTAAGGAAATATCATTTTATACTCGTTAATAGTAGCAGAGTTAAAAAAAAAATTTTTTAACTGTAAAATTATGGCTGCCTTCAAATTATTTTCCAGAAATATTTTGGAGTGAATAACACAAAAAATTTTGATTTATTGAGATGAAGATGGATTATTTCTAATTATTATTTTTTTGTTACTTTTTAATTATTATTAATCTCATTACATAAATTATGAAGCAGCTACTGCCTTTAATTTTAATCAATAATTAATAATTTAATAATAATCATGATAAATATACTTTAAAAATTTTTAAAAACTTTAAAAATATGTCTTATATGTTACCGGTTTTCCCCTTTTTTTCATTTCACGGATATTTCCCGGTTTCTCCCGGAATTGTTTGTAAAGATACATTGGTGTTTCGCTTTTTTAAAAAAAAATTTCTCTAAAAATTTACACAACGGTATAAAGTATATTACATGAAATAATTGCCATTTCAAATATTTTTACGTTTCTCTATTCCAACAATAAACAATTGACAAGCGTAAAAATAATAGAAATGTCAATTTAGTATATCAGTATATTTCATGCTGTTGTGTCAATTTGTTAATTAAATTCGATCAAAATGTGGATGGCAAAAAGAAATACTCAAAAGAAAAAACCACCAGAAAAAAGGATTATCCCTGTCAAACATTACGTTCGCGATAAACCGATTTCTCCATACAAAGGATCAAACAGGTGCTACGATTTAACTTGGCGGTATCACAAGACCAGTAAATTTAATTATGATGAAGAAAGACAGCAATTTTTTCAGTAAGTAATGAGTGGCAATAAAATTATATTTCTCGCATACACATAAAATTGTACATAAAAAATTGATTAAAACTCGCACAAAAAATGTTGGATTATGTACACAAAACCGACAAATTTTTTTGGAAATTATTGTTTTGGTAAAAAATATTATTTATAAATTAGTTTCAATTAGCGTTGTCATTATATTATCAGAAATAACTCGAAAAAATAAAATCGAAGTATAAAGTTAATCTTTTTTGGTTAAAACTGTAAAAATTTAAAAAAAAATTTAATTTCAATATTGGAAAAAACAATTTCCTAATGGTTTTCCATCAGCGATGCCAGAAATAAATTTAGAGTAAGCAATGGGAATCGCTTTCCTTGAAAACTCTGCTTCCTTTGTGTCCAATAATATAAGCCTAGATGGTTGGCTATGTATATATATT
>NW_026137712.1:75000-170582 GCF_019393585.1 Leptopilina boulardi
ATCCATCCATCCATTCATCCATCAATCCATCCATCCATCTAACCAAATATACATTCAAGTTAGCCCTTGATCTTCACGTAGAAGATTGCCAATGATTTTGTAAGGTAGGGATATAGAGAGAATTCTCTTCAACAATTGACTCAAAAGAGTTTTCAAACTAAAGCTTTGCGATCCTTCTGTTGATGTAATAAGAAAATTTTTTTTTGCAATTTTATGTTTCAACAAAGTCAAATGAAGGAGATAATTACAAAAAAATGTGTTAAAAAAATTTATTTTCTTAAAAAGTCATTCGACACATTCGTTGAACAACTCTTCGATCGCTTTCCTGGAAAATATAAATTTTGTAAATAACTGTTTTCGCAAATATTTTGGAGGAAAATTTTAAAATTACAATCTATTTATATATTCTTCAGTTTAAAACTTATTCATTGCCTCCAAATTATTTTCGGAAATATTTTGGAGGAAAATTTTGAAATTACAATCTATTTATATATTTTTAAGTTTAAAAATTATTCACTTCCTCCAAAATATTTTCGAAAATATTTTGGAGGAAAAAATTGAAATTAAAATTTATTTATATATTTTAAAGTTTAAAAATTATTCACCTCCTCCAAAATATTTTCGAAAATATTTTGGAGGAAAAAATTGAAATTAAAATTTATTTATATATTTCTCAGTTTAAAAATTATTCACTTCCTCCAAATTATTTTCGAAAATATTTTGGAGGAAAAAATTGAAATTAAAATTTATTTATACATTTTTCAGTTTAAAACTTATTCATTGCCTCCAAAATATTTTCGTAAATATTTTAGAGGAAACTATTGAAATTAAAATTTATTTATACATTTTTAAGTTTAAAAAAAAACATTAATTTTTATATATTATTATTATAATTTCTTTATAATAATATAATCGTTATAATGAAAGACAAAAATGTTTACTTTATAGGTTAAGAAATTTAATTCGCAATAATAAAAGATTAATTGTGATAAAAAACATATAATTGTTCAAATTAAATAAAGAGATAGAATTTATTTTATTTCTAAAATAATAATTACTTGAATTTATTTTGGATATTTAAATAAAATTATAATTGTACTCGTTAATATTGTTTCTGTTGTTATTAATTTATTTAACCTACATAAGTTTTATTTTCAAACTACGTAAGTCAAGGAGGAACTTTAATTCTGAAATAACCCCAAAAGTTCATTCTCCTGACATCTACTGGATTTATTTTACAAACAACACATTTTCCTCGTTGCGTGTTCACTTCTCATCACCTTTATGTTCACAGCACTAAAATCCGACTCCCTTTTGTTTTCGGAGAAAAAAAATCGGAGAATTGGATAGTTACCATATCATCTACAAAAGTTTGTAAGAAAACACTCATGTCAGGTTTACTTTTTCCAAACCATAAACCTGCTAGAAATAATTGTGAACCACGGACAGAAAAAGGCAATTCGTTTAACATAATATAAATCGGCCAAATTGAATAGGATGAGCTCTCGAATAGAGGAGCGCCATCTGTGTTGAACACGGCTGTAATGTAATTGTGTCGATCTTTTGGGGATAAATGTTTTAGAAATTCTCGATAACATTTTCCGTCGTAAATATCGCGAATAAGATTCCCAATTTTTTTATCATGCTTTAGCTGATCATAATACTCGATATGCGTGTTAAGTAATTCAATTATTTGAGAACTTGGATCAAATGTTACACAAAAATCTTTGTATGCAGAATCTTTGGTATTAACATCAATATTGCATAAATTGCAATGTAAATTAGAATTTGAACGACTGAAATAGCCTATACTAATACCACATTGCGGACAGAGACCATGAAATGTTGTCGAGTTTTTAGGATTAAACAATTTTTCGATGATATATTTTGATTTTGGTATTACTGGAGTAGTAAATATACTATTTATTAATAAAAAGAGACTGGAAACGGAACTTAAACTTAGCGCACTTAGCAGAGCAAACTTAATTAACATCAGTAACAATTCAGCTGTACTAATCTTAATAGGTTCGTCAATTATTTCAAACTTTTTTTTATCATTCAGCACTTCGTACAAGTCTTGAAATTGCTTTTGATCCGATGTACTTCCTTCATTTGCCTGTTCTTCCAAATCAGAGTCTTCTAAAAGCATTTCATTTAAATTTAAATTTCCAACCTGTGAAAACAAAAATTGTAACTGTCATTAAATAACATTTTTTTCTAAAAAAACTTTCTTTGGATTAAAAATTAAATGAGAATGTCGTTATTTATAAATTATAGTTCATATTTTTTGTAACTTTGACATTCAATTGCAAATAACGTCGTTTACAGCGTCAAAAATATAGAAGGATGAATGACACAAGTTTTACCAAATATTACACTTATTTTAAACGAATAATTTAAAATCAAGAATTTTAAAGGTTCAAAAATTCAAAAAATAAGGTAAAACATCGTGTAGTCTATTACTTTTTTTCGTACTA
Organism: Leptopilina boulardi; assembly: GCF_019393585.1. Lineage (NCBI taxonomy): Eukaryota > Metazoa > Arthropoda > Insecta > Hymenoptera > Figitidae > Leptopilina > Leptopilina boulardi. The sequence continues at coordinate 77,478 of NW_026137712.1, forward strand.
TTTGTAAGAAAATAATAACTCTTAAATAAATAGTTATTTTTAACATTTTATTTTTTTAATATGTAGATGACGTTCTGACCTTGAATTCACAATTTGCAAGTAAATTTAAATTGAACTACTTACTTTTTAAAACATATTTTAAAAACAAGTGCTTTGGATCAAGTATTAGATTAGCAATGACATCAATAAGAGCAATAAATACATGTACACCAAAATATCCAGTAGTCGATAAGTCCTTATATAATTGATTATAATTAAATATTTAATAAAACAGTCATAAAGATATCTCATAATACTATAGCTAATAATACTCATAATGTATTTGAAAAATTATGACTTTTTCTTTATAACAATTAAATTTTATCAAACTGATCGAATACAACAAAGTTGAAAATTCCTGTACAAGATCACATACATGATCATGTATAATTTCATGCACATGATCATGTACTTGAACATATACAAGATCATGTGCATGACCAGGTTGCGGAAAATGGAACAGTTTCAATTTACATGAACTCGTACATGATCATTGTATGAAAAATTTATCTGTTGTGGAACTTCTACATGCACACGCACATTTTCTTGTACCAGTTTTCCTTCATTTAAAACAAAATTTTTCTATTGTGGAACTTGTACATGTTCTCTTATATTTTCTTGTACCAGTTTTTCTTCACCTAAAAAAAAATTTTTTTAAACTTTAAGGGCTGCGCAGTAGTTCTCTCAAGCATTTAAGACTGCACAGTTGATTTATACAGTGCAAGGACAATGCGATATCATTATTTATATAGGTTCACAATTTTATAAATTTTATGAAAACAAATTTTTTTTATAAAGGAACTCGTACACGAACACGTATGGGAACTAGTAAATGATCTTGAATGTATAAATTTTTTTCCGTGATCATGCCTTCTCAACAAAAGGATATTCCCGCTGGATGATGGGATATCCCAGGGACTTCTGGGATATCTCAGAGATATCTCTGGGATATCCAAGTTTCATTCCATGGGATTCCCGCGCGGGATATGCTTTAGAATGGAATACTAATTACAGTAAGAAAAAAGCGACAATAATTTCTGTATTAAAAGAATAACTATTCCCAAAAATATATTTGTTCTAAAAATTATTTTAATATGATTTTTTAATTTATAAATTAACAACAGTACGATTTTTATGAGAGAACTAAACATCTTACAACATAACCTGAAACTTGCTGATTGTTTATAAAAAACTTGGTGGTCAGCATATATAAAATAACTGTTTGAAAACTATAACAATACACAAAACAACGTTGATTTTATTTATTAATTTTTCACGGAAATAAACTTGCTATTTAAAAATCATGACTAAAAATATATACGTAAACACTATTGCGTCACTTTACGTATACATTTGATACTATGAAAAACATTTAAACTTTTGAAAAATTTTATTCAATATACACTAAACTTATTATGAATTCAACAAAAACACAAGAAATTACTTGATTAAACACCAAAAACATTTGAAATAAAGGACGCCTTATCCTACTCTAGGCCTTAGTCCGACATCTTAGAACGCAATCATATGTTTGTGACCTGCACATGCGCGATAAATAAATCCCGCGGGAGATATCCTGCATGGGATATCCATGAGATATCCCTCGGATCTCCCGGGGATGTTCACGGGATGTATAAAGGATATCGCAGGATGAAAATTGATATCCCATGTTGTGAGGGTGTACGATTTCATGTACATTTTCACTGTTCCAATTTCCACAATCTTGTCACTTACAAGATCATGTACATTTTCAAGTATATGATCATCTGCATGAAAATATACATGATCTTTTACCTGATCTTGTACAGGGATTTTCAACTGGGAGGTTGTAGTTGACTACTAAGATTTGTTCAGAAAAATAGGTTAATAAGCAAAATTTTTTGGTCTTTTCTATTTTGATTTGAGCACGGTGAAATGATTCAATACTTGAAATGGAGACGCCTACTTTTTCCTCAATTTTTAAATAACCGAATTTTTAATTAACATAATTTAAAATTACAAAAGTGTTAATAAACCGAATTTAAATATTTCAGAATTTTTAAAAAACCGAATTTTTATAGTTCCAAATTTTCAGTTTACACAATAAAAAAATAATCGAAATACCATTGGTTATAATTTTTATGTTCTCGAATATTAAAATTACAGAAAATGAAAAGAGCAGAAGTTTCACTTGACAGACTTTCTGTTCAACCTAATTGCGATCGGACAAAATTTTAAGAGAACAGAAATATCAGTTAACATAATTTCAATTTTGCAGAATTTTTAGTTAACATAATTTAAAATAAACAGAAATGTCATTTGACATAATTTTTATGTTCTCGAATTTTAACTTTTCCGAAAATAAAAATAACAGAAATTTAACTTGACAGACTTTCTATTCAACCTAATTGCGATTGGACAGAATTTTTAGATAACGGAAATATCAGTTAACATAATTTCAATTTTGCAGAATTTTTAGTTTACATAATTAAAAATAAACATAAATGTCATTTGTCATAATTTTTATGGTCACAAATCTCAGATTAACCGAAAATGAAAACAGCAGAAGTTTCACTTGACATACCAAATCCATTGTTGATGATTGTTTAAACAATGAATACACAATGGATTTGGTATGTCAAGTGAAACTTCTGCTGTTTTCATTTTCGGTTAATCTGAGATTTGTGACCATAAAAATTCTGACAAATGGTGTTTCGGTTGTTTTTCAATTCTGTAAATTAAAAATTCGGCAAAATTAAAATTATGACAAATGATATTTCTGTTTTCTTAAATTTCTGTCCAATCACAATTCGGTTGAACAGAAAGTCTGTCAAGTTAAATTTCTGTTATTTTTATTTTCGGAAAAGTTAAAATTCGAGAACATAAAAATTATGTCAAATGACATTTCTGTTTATTTTAAATTATGTTAACTAAAAATTCTGCAAAATTGAAATTATGTTAACTGATATTTCTGTTCTCTTAAAATTTTGTCCAATCGCAATTAGGTTGAACAGAAAGTCTGTCAAGTGAAAAAAAGGAACAATTTTGTAAAATTCAAGAAAATTGTTCCTCTTCGTATCACTTATATTAGTTGTCATACAACACATATTTTTTAAACATTTGTTTTTATACCAAATAAGTTCGCTTCGAGTACGGAACCCTCGATTTCAGTGCGAGTGTAACTCGTACTTGTCCGATTTTATTTTTTAAAAAATATTTTACTAAAAAAATATAAGAAACATAATTTTATTTCAACTCGCAATATTTTTATTGTATTTACATTTTAAAAATATATTGAATATTAAATTTTATCTTTCTAAGTCAAAAAGAGATAAAACTTAAGATATTGATATAAGGCTAGTAGCTGCTTGTCAAGGAAAAATCGAAAGTTATCTAAAAAATAAAATTTGTTTATTAATTCCAGAAAAATCAACTCCAATCATCCTCGCTATATTTTTTTTATAATCTACACGTAAAAATACGTCAAAATATATAAATTTGAATCACTGTAGAAAAACTTTTTTCGTTTTTTGCGGAAAAATACATTTTTTCTGAAATTTATCATTTTTCTTCAAAAATTTGATAAAAATTGATCATCAACTCCAATCGCGCTTACATTTTTTCCCTGTATTTTTCACGCAAAAATTGAGTTTTACAGCAAGTATGAACAGTCTGGATTGAATATTGTGTGCGCTAGGGAGAATAAATCATTTTTTTCGAAATTTTTGATTTTTCCTTGACAACGCTATGTAAATTAATCCGAATCAAGTTCGCTATAATTTTCCTGTAATTTTCACGTAAAAATACGTAAGTGTGTCAAATTTGAGCTCTTTATGTCAAAAGATGTGGCCGCTAGGGGGGGGGGTACATACTCATTTTTAGGTATTTTTCGTAAAAATTCATGGTTTTTCCTTGACAACGCTATGATAATCAACTCCAATCATGCTCGCTATATTTTTTTTGTAATCTACACGTAAAAATACGTTAAAATATATAAATTTAATTTCCTTTAAATAAAATTTTGTTCGTTTTTGGTGGAAAAATACATTTTTTTCCTAAAATTGTCATTTTTTCTTGAAAAACTTGATAAAAAGTTAATCATCAACTCTAATCGTGACCGCTTTTTTTCCCCTGTATTTTTCCCGTAAAAATACATTTGTATACTAAATATGATCTGTCTGGGTTGAATATTGTGTGCGCTAGGGAGAATAAATTATTTTTTTCGAAATTTTTGATTTTTCCTTGACAACGCTATGTAAATTGATCCGAATCAAGTTCGCTATAATTTTCCTGTAATTTTCACGTAAAAATACGTAAGTGTGTCAAATTTGAGCTCTTTATGTCAAAAGATGTGGCCGCTAGGGGGGGGGGGGGTACATAGTCATTTTTAGGCATTTTTCGTAAAAATTCATGGTTTTTCCTTGACAACGCTATGTTAATCAATTCCAATCAAGTTCGCTATAATTTTCCTGTAATCTACACGCGAAAATACATATGTGTACTAATTTTCAGCCCTCCAGATAAATTTATGTGGCCGCTAGGGGGGGGGTACACGATTTCAAAAAAACCGATATTAATAGGGTTCCGAACCGAGTACGGAACCCTAAAAATAAACATAAATGTCATTTGTCATAATTTTTATGTTCTCGAATCTCAAATTAACCGAAAATAAAAACAGCAGAACTTTCATTTGATAGAATAAATCCATTGTTGATGATTGTTTAAACAATGAATACACAATGGATTTGGTATGTCAAGTGAAACTTCTGCTGTTTTCATTTTCGGTTAATCTGAGATTTGTGACCATAAAAATTCTGACAAATGGTGTTTCGGTTGTTTTTCAATTCTGTAAATTAAAAATTCGGCAAAATTAAAATTATGACAAATGATATTTCTGTTTTCTTAAATTTCTGTCCAATCACAATTCGGTTGAACAGAAAGTCTGTCAAGTTAAATTTCTGTTATTTTTATTTTCGGAAAAGTTAAAATTCGAGAACATAAAAATTATGTCAAATGACATTTCTGTTTATTTTAAATTATGTTAACTAAAAATTCTGCAAAATTGAAATTATGTTAACTGATATTTCTGTTCTCTTAAAATTTTGTCCAATCGCAATTAGGTTGAACAGAAAGTCTGTCAAGTGAAACTTCTGCTCTTTTCATTTTCTGTAATTTTAATATTCGAGAACATAAAAATTATAACCAATGGTATTTCGATTATTTTTTTATTGTGTAAACTGAAAATTTGGAACTATAAAAATTCGGTTTTTTAAAAATTCTGAAATATTTAAATTCGGTTTATTAACACTTTTGTAATTTTAAATTATGTTAATTAAAAATTCGGTTATTTAAAAATTGAGGAAAAAGTAGGCGTCTCTTGAAATGATGTTCAATATGTATTTCATTGCATTTTTGAGGACATTTGAAAATCCGCAACGTCAGGAATTATATGTTAAACTTTGCAGCCATCCAGTGAATAGAGATTTGAATATTTTTTTGTGAAAATTGTTAGAAAATGTTTATAATAATGTAATCAAAGTCTATTATGTGCGGGTATATTGAAATTTTGAGGAAAAATACTTAATAAACAGATGTTTAGGAACTTCTGAACAATGTTAGGAGCTCTTCACAGGTAGTTCAACATTTATTTTAAAAAATCTTTTCAGGCAAAATTTAAATTATTCCGCATATAACAGACCTAAACCTCATTATTATAAACACTTTTCAACTATTTTTTACAAAAAATATTTTAAATTCCATTAACCAGACAACTTCAAAGTTTAACATATGAATCGTGACGTCACGAAGTTTAAAATGTCCTTCAGGACAAATAAAATGACAAGCATTCTTTTAAACAATTTTTGTTGACATTTTTTTAAATAAACTGTTATTTATTGCAGTTCATGTCAATAAAAGTTATAAAATTAAAAAAAACATCATTTTCCAGATATTTTTAACAACAATTTTACAGTAACAACAATATATTAATTAAACAAATTGCAAATTATTGAAAAATACGATTAATAGTATTTGTTCAATTTGTAAATAAAAAATCTTGCAAAAAAGACTATAAAAAATATTAATAAACATTTTTTAACGATTTTTCCCTGATTTTCCATTTTTTGAGGGTTTTTAGGGGCTGTTTAAAAAATATTTGTTATTAAAAATTCATAAATAAATTATTGGATCTTATTCTTTGAACATAAATGAAGAAAAACAAAGTGGTCCGATAAAAAAATATTCATTTTTCATCATTTCATAGCAAATCTACGAAAAAACGTTTTTTCCCCATGCAAAATGCATGTAAAAATTCAAGTGCGATGAGGCACCATTAAATATTAATTAAAAAAAAAAAAAAAAATACGTGTCTCTTATTTTTCCATGCTTAACAAAATGAGGGGTTACGAACTTTAAAATTCGAAAATTTGTTTTTTAAGGACCACCCTAATCAGTAATGAAAATATTTTAACACCAATCCACTTTCTCATCGACTATACTATACTATATTAACATTTTCTAATTGGTCACCCTATCAAAAAAATACACGAGTAAATATGCGTGTAATTTGCAAGGATTCCGCGAATAAATACACAACTCGTTTTTGGCCCATGTAAGCGTGTATTTTTGCACACATTTTAAACTTAAAAATTTTTATTCGAAATTACATTTTTGTGCGTGTATTTACGCGAGTATTCTGGTCTAAATTTTTTTTCAATTTTACCAATTTTCGTGTATTTTTGAATAAATTTTTCAATTGAAAAATCTGCTCAAAGTTCCAACTGTGCGTGTATTTACGCGACTATTTTTGTGTTGAAATACTGATTATCAATATCACAATTTGACGTGTATTTTTGCATAAATTACAAATTTGGAATTTCCGATGTAAGTTCCGTCTGTGCGTGTATTTACGCGAGTATTTTTGTGTTGAAATTTTTATTATCAATATCACAATTTGACGTGTATTTATGCATAAATTACAAATTTGGAATTTTCGATGTAAGTTCCGTCTGCGCGTTTATTTACGCGAGTATTCTAGTCTGAATTTTTTTTCAATTTTACCAATTTTCGTGTATTTTTGAATAAATTTTCCAATTGGCAAATTTGCTCAAAGTACCAACTGTGCGTGTATTTACGCGACTATTTTTGTGTTGAAATATTAATTATCAATATCACAATTTGACGTGTATTTATGCATAAATTACAAATTTAGAATTTTCGATGTAAGTTCCGTCTGTGCGTGTATTTACGCGACTATTTTTGTGTTGAAATATTTATTATCAATATCGCCATTTGACGTGTATTTTTGCATAAATTACAAATTTGGAATTTCCGATGTAAGTTCCGTCTGCGCGTGTATTTACGCGAGTATTCTGGTCTGAATTTTTTTACAATTTTACCAATTTTCGTGTATTTTTGAATAAATTATCCAATTGGAAAATTTGCTCAAAGTTCCAACTTTGCGTGTATTTACGCGACTATTTTTGTGTTGAAATATTTATCATCAATATCGCCATTTGAAGTGTATTTTTGCATAAATTACAAATTTGGAATTTTCGATGTAAGTTCCGTCTGCGCGTGTATTTACGCGAGTATTCTGGTCTGAATTTTTTTACAATTTTACCAATTTTCGTGTATTTTTGAATAAATTTTCCAATTAGAAAATTTGCTCAAAGTTCCAACTTTGCGTGTATTTACGCGACTATTTTTGTGTTGAAATATTTATTGTCAATATCGCCATTTGACGTGTTTTTTTGCATAAATTACAAATTTGGAATATCCCATGTAAGTTCCGTCTGTGCGTGTATTTACGCGACTATTTTGTGTTGAAATATTTATTATCAATATCGCCATTTGACGTGTATTTTTGCATAAATTACAAATTTGGAATTTCCGATGTAAGTTCCGTCTGCGCGTGTATTTACGCGACTATTTTTGTGTTGAAATATTTATTATCAATATCGCCATTTGACGTGTATTTTTGCATAAATTACAAATTTGGAATTTCCGATGTAAGTTCCGTCTACGCGTGTATTTACGCGAGTATTCTGGTCTGAATTTTTTTACAATTTTACCAATTTTCGTGTATTTTTGAATAAATTTTCCAATTGGAAAATTTGCTCAAAGTTCCAACTTTGCGTGTATTTACGCGACTATTTTTGTGTTGAAATATTTATCATCAATATCGCCATTTGATGTGTATTTTTGCATAAATTACAAATTTGGAATTTTCGATGTAAGTTCCGTCTGTGCCTGTATTTACGCGACTATTTTTGTGTTGAAATATATATCATCAATATCGCCATTTGACGTGTATTTTTTCATAAATTACAAATTTGGAATTTTCGATGTAAGTTCCGTCTGTGCCTGTATTTACACGAGAATTCTGGTCTCAAATTTTTTTCTTCAATTTTACCAATTTTCGTGTATTAGTGAATAAATTTAACATTTGAAAAATCTGCCCAAAGTTCCGTCTGTGCGTGTATTTACGCGACTATTTTTGTGTTGAAATATTTATTATCAATATCGCCATTTGACGTGTATTTTTGCATAAATTACAAATTTGGAATTTCCGATGTAAGTTCCGTCTGCACGTGTATTTACGCGAGTATTCTGGTCTGAATTTTTTTACAATTTTACCTATTTTCGTGTATTTTTGAATAAATTTTCCAGTTGGAAAATTTGCTCAATGTTCCAACTTTGCGTATGTTTACGCGACTATTTTTGTGTTGAAATTTTTAATATCAATATCACAATTTGACGTGTATTTATGCATAAATTACAAATTTGGAATTTTCGATGTAAGTTCCGTCTGTGCGTGTATTTACGCGAGTATTCTGGTCTGAATTTTTTTACAATTTTACCAACTTTCGTGTATTAGTGAATAAATTTAACATTTGAAAAATCTGCCTAAAGTTCTGTCTGTGCATGTATTTACGCGACTATTTTTATGTTGAAATATTTTTTATCAATATCGCCATTTGACGTGTATTTTTGCATAAATTACAAATTTGGAATTTCCGATGTAAGTTCCGTCTGCGCGTGTATTTACGCGAGTATTCTGGTCTGAATTTTTTTACAATTTTACCAATTTTCGTGTATTTTTGAATAAATTTTCCAGTTGGAAAATTTGCTCAATGTTTCAACTTTGCGTGTATTTACGCGACTATTTTTGTGTTGAAATTTTTAATATCAATATCACAATTTGACGTGTATTTATGCATAAATTACAAATTTGGAATTTTCGATGTAAGTTCCGTCTGTGCGTGTATTTACGCGAGTATTCTGGTCTGAATTTTTTTACAATTTTACCAACTTTCGTGTATTAGTGAATAAATTTAACATTTGAAAAATCTGCCTAAAGTTCTGTCTGTGCATGTATTTACGCGACTATTTTTGTGTTGAAATATTTTTTATCAATATCGCCATTTGACGTGTATTTTTGCATAAATTACAAATTTGGAATTTCCGATGTAAGTTCCGTCTGTGCGTGTATTTGCGCGAGTATTTTTGTGTTGAAATTTTTATTATCAATATTAAAATTTGACGTGTATTTATGCATAAATTACAAATTTAGAATTTTCGATGTAAGTTCCGTCTGTGCGTGTATTTACGCGACTATTTTTGTGTTGAAATATTTATTATCAATATCGCCATTTGACGTGTATTTTTGCATAAATTACAAATTTTGAATTTCCGATGTAAGTTCCGTCTGCGCGTGTATTTACGCGAGTATTCTGGTCTGAATTTTTTTACAATTTTACCTATTTTCGTGTATTTTTGAATAAATTTTCCAGTTGGAAAATTTGCTCAATGTTCCAACTTTGCGTATGTTTACGCCACTATTTTTGTGTTGAAATTTTTAATATCAATATCACAATTTGACGTGTATTTATGCATAAATTACAAATTTGGAATTTTCGATGTAAGTTCCGTCTGTGCGTGTATTTACGCGAGTATTCTGGTCTGAATTTTTTTACAATTTTACCAACTTTCGTGTATTAGTGAATAAATTTAACATTTGAAAAATCTGCCTAAAGTTCCGTCTGTGCATGTATTTACGCGACTATTTTTGTGTTGAAATATTTATTATCAATATCGCCATTTGACGTGTATTTTTGCATAAATTACAAATTTGGAATTTCCGATGTAAGTTCCGTCTGCGCGTGTATTTACGCGAGTATTCTGGTCTGAATTTTTTTACAATTTTACCAATTTTCGTGTATTTTTGAATAAATTTTCCATTTGGAAAATTTGCTCAATGTTTCAACTTTGCGTGTATTTACACGACTATTTTTGTGTTGAAATATTTATTATCAATATCGCCATTTGACGTGTATTTTTGCATAAATCACAAAAATTTGGAATTTTCGATGTAAGTTCCGTCTGTGCGTGTATTTGCGCGAGTATTTTTGTGTTGAAATTTTTATTATCAATATTAAAATTTGACGTGTATTTATGCATAAATTACAAATTTAGAATTTTCGATGTAAGTTCCGTCTGTGCGTGTATTTACGGGACTATTTTTGTGTTAAAATATTGGTTATCAATATCGCCATTTGACGTGTATTTTTGCATAAATTACAAATTTGGAGTTTCCGATGTAAGTTCCGTCTGCGCGTGTATTTACGCGAGTATTCTGGTCTAAATTTTTTTACAATTTTACCAATTTTCGTGTATTTTTGAATAAATTTTCCAGTTGGAAAATTTGCTCAGTGTTCCAACTTTGCGTGTATTTACGTGACTATTTTTGTGTTGAAATATTTATTATCAATATCGCCATTTGACGTGTATTTTTGCATAAATTACAAATTTGGAATTTCCGATGTAAGTTCCGTCTGTGCCTGTATTTACGCGAGAATTCTGGTCTCAAATTTTTTTCTTCAATTTTACCAATTTTCGTGTATTAGTGAATAAATTTAACATTTGAAAAATCTGCCCAAAGTTCCGTCTGTGCGTGTATTTACGCGACTATTTTTGTGTTGAAATATTTATTATCAATATCGCCATTTGACGTGTATTTTTGCATAAATTACAAATTTGGAATTTCCGATGTAAGTTCCGTCTGCGCGTGTATTTACGCGAGTATTCTGGTCTGAATTTTTTTACAATTTTACCAACTTTCGTGTATTTTTGAATAAATTTTCCAATTGGAAAATTTGCTCAAAGTTCCAACTTTGCGTGTATTTACGCGACTATTTTTGTGTTGAAATATTTATTATCAATATCGCCATTTGACGTGTATTTTTGCATAAATCACAAAAATTTGGAATTTTCGATGTAAGTTCCGTCTGTGCGTGTATTTGCGCGAGTATTTTTGTGTTGAAATTTTTATTATCAATATTAAAATTTGACGTGTATTTATGCATAAATTACAAATTTAGAATTTTCGATGTAAGTTCCGTCTGTGCGTGTATTTACGGGACTATTTTTGTGTTAAAATATTGGTTATCAATATCGCCATTTGACGTGTATTTTTGCATAAATTACAAATTTGGAGTTTCCGATGTAAGTTCCGTCTGCGCGTGTATTTACGCGAGTATTCTGGTCTAAATTTTTTTACAATTTTACCAATTTTCGTGTATTTTTGAATAAATTTTCCAGTTGGAAAATTTGCTCAGTGTTCCAACTTTGCGTGTATTTACGTGACTATTTTTGTGTTGAAATATTTATTATCAATATCGCCATTTGACGTGTATTTTTGCATAAATTACAAATTTGGAATTTCCGATGTAAGTTCCGTCTGTGCCTGTATTTACGCGAGAATTCTGGTCTCAAATTTTTTTCTTCAATTTTACCAATTTTCGTGTATTAGTGAATAAATTTAACATTTGAAAAATCTGCCCAAAGTTCCGTCTGTGCGTGTATTTACGCGACTATTTTTGTGTTGAAATATTTATTATCAATATCGCCATTTGACGTGTATTTTTGCATAAATTACAAATTTGGAATTTCCGATGTAAGTTCCGTCTGCGCGTGTATTTACGCGAGTATTCTGGTCTGAATTTTTTTACAATTTTACCAACTTTCGTGTATTTTTGAATAAATTTTCCAATTGGAAAATTTGCTCAAAGTTCCAACTTTGCGTGTATTTACGCGACTATTTTTGTGTTGAAATATTTATCATCAATATCGCCATTTGAAGTGTATTTTTGCATAAATTACAAATTTGGAATTTTCGATGTAAGTTCCGTCTGCGCGTGTATTTACGCGAGTATTCTGGTCTGAATTTTTTTACAATTTTACCAATTTTCGTGTATTTTTGAATAAATTTTCCAATTGGAAAATTTGCTCAAAGTTCCAACTTTGCGTGTATTTACGCGACTATCTTTGTGTTGAAATATTTATTGTCAATATCGCCATTTGACGTGTTTTTTTGCATAAATTACAAATTTGGAATATCCCATGTAAGTTCCGTCTGTGCGTGTATTTACGCGACTATTTTGTGTTGAAATATTTATTATCAATATCGCCATTTGACGTGTATTTTTGCATAAATTACAAATTTGGAATTTCCGATGTAAGTTCCGTCTGCGCGTGTATTTACGCGACTATTTTTGTGTTGAAATATTTATTATCATTATCGCCATTTGACGTGTATTTTTGCATAAATTACAAATTTGGAATTTCCGATGTAAGTTCCGTCTACGCGTGTATTTACGCGAGTATTCTGGTCTGAATTTTTTTACAATTTTATCAATTTTCGTGTATTTTTGAATAAATTTTCCAATTGGAAAATTTGCTCAAAGTTCCAACTTTGCGTGTATTTACGCGACTATTTTTGTGTTGAAATATTTATCATCAATATCGCCATTTGATGTGTATTTTTGCATAAATTACAAATTTGGAATTTTCGATGTAAGTTCCGTCTGTGCCTGTATTTACGCGAGAATTCTGGTCTCAAATTTTTTTCTTCAATTTTACCAATTTTCGTGTATTAGTGAATAAATTTAACATTTGAAAAATCTGCCCAAAGTTCCGTCTGTGCGTGTATTTACGCGACTATTTTTGTGTTGAAATATTTATTATCAATATCGCCATTTGACGTGTATTTTTGCATAAATTACAAATTTGGAATTTCCGATGTAAGTTCCGTCTGCGCGTGTATTTACGCGAGTATTCTGGTCTGAATTTTTTTACAATTTTACCAATTTTCGTGTATTTTTGAATAAATTTTCCAATTGGAAAATTTGCTCAAAGTTCCAACTTTGCGTGTATTTACGCGACTATTTTTGTGTTGAAATATTTATCATCAATATCGCCATTTGAAGTGTATTTTTGCATAAATTACAAATTTGGAATTTTCGATGTAAGTTCCGTCTGCGCGTGTATTTACGCGAGTATTCTGGTCTGAATTTTTTTACAATTTTACCAATTTTCGTGTATTTTTGAATAAATTTTCCAATTGGAAAATTTGCTCAAAGTTCCAACTTTGCGTGTATTTACGCGACTATTTTTGTATTGAAATATTTATTGTCAATATCGCCATTTGACGTGTTTTTTTGCATAAATTACAAATTTGGAATATCCCATGTAAGTTCCGTCTGTGCGTGTATTTACGCGACTATTTTGTGTTGAAATATTTATTATCAATATCGCCATTTGACGTGTATTTTTGCATAAATTACAAATTTGGAATTTCCGATGTAAGTTCCGTCTGCGCGTGTATTTACGCGACTATTTTTGTGTTGAAATATTTATTATCATTATCGCCATTTGACGTGTATTTTTGCATAAATTACAAATTTGGAATTTTCGATGTAAGTTCCGTCTACGCGTGTATTTACGCGAGTATTCTGGTCTGAATTTTTTTACAATTTTACCAATTTTCGTGTATTTTTGAATAAATTTTCCAATTGGAAAATTTGCTCAAAGTTCCAACTTTGCGTGTATTTACGCGACTATTTGTGTGTTGAAATATTTATCATCAATATCGCCATTTGATGTGTATTTTTGCATAAATTACAAATTTGGAATTTTCGATGTAAGTTCCGTCTGTGCCTGTATTTACGCGACTATTTTTGTGTTGAAATATTTACCATCAATATTGCCATTTGACGTGTATTTTTGCATAAATTACAAATTTGGAATTTTCGATGTAAGTTCCGTCTGCACGTGTATTTACGCGAGTATTCTGCTCTGAATTTTTTTACAATTTTACCAATTTTCGTGTATTTTTGAATAAATTTTCCAATTGGAAAATTTGCTCAAAGTTCCAACTTTGCGTGTATTTACGCGACTATTTTTGTGTTGAAATATTTATTGTCAATATTGCCATTTGACGTGTTTTTTTGCATAAATTACAAATTTGGAATTTCCGATGTAAGTTCCGTTTGTGCGTGTATTTACGCGACTATTTTGTGTTGAAATATTTATTATCAATATCGCCATTTGACGTGTATTTTTGCATAAATTACAAATTTGGAATTTCCGATGTAAGTTCCGTCTGCGCGTGTATTTACGCGACTATTTTTGTGTTGAAATATTTATTATCAATATCGCCATTTGACGTGTATTTTTGCATAAATTACAAATTTGGAATTTTCGATGTAAGTTCCGTCTGTGCCTGTATTTACGCGACTATTTTTGTGTTGAAATATTTATCATCAATATCGCCATTTGACGTGTATTTTTGCATAAATTACAAATTTGGAATTTCCGAAGTAAGTTCCGTCTGCGCGTGTATTTACGCGACTATTTTTGTGTTGAAATATTTATTATCAATATCGCCATTTGACGTGTATTTTTGCATAAATTACAAATTTGGAATTTCCGATGTAAGTTCCGTCTACGCGTGTATTTACGCGAGTATTCTGGTCTGAATTTTTTTACAATTTTACCAATTTTCGTGTATTTTTGAATAAATTTTCCAATTGGAAAATTTGCTCAAAGTTCCAACTTTGCGTGTATTTACGCGACTATTTTTGTGTTGAAATATTTATCATCAATATCGCCATTTGATGTGTATTTTTGCATAAATTACAAATTTGGAATTTTCGATGTAAGTTCCGTCTGTGCCTGTATTTACGCGACTATTTTTGTGTTGAAATATTTATCATCAATATCGCCATTTGACGTGTATTTTTGCATAAATTACAAATTTGGAATTTTCGATGTAAGTTCCGTCTGTGCCTGTATTTACACGAGAATTCTGGTCTCAAACTTTTTTCTTCAATTTTACCAATTTTCGTGTATTAGTGAATAAATTTAGCATTTGAAAAATCTGCCCAAAGTTCCGTCTGTGCGTGTATTTACGCTACTATTTTTGTGTTAAAATATTTATTATCAATATCGCCATTTGACGTGTATTTTTGCATAAATTACAAATTTGGAATTTCCGATGTAAGTTCCGTCTGCACGTGTATTTACGCGAGTATTCTGGTCTGAATTTTTTTACAATTTTACCAATTTTCGTGTATTTTTGAATAAATTTTCCAGTTGGAAAATTTGCTCAATGTTCCAACTTTGCGTGTGTTTACGCGACTATTTTTGTGTTGAAATTTTTAATATCAATATCACAATTTGACGTGTATTTATGCATAAATTACAAATTTGGAATTTTCGATGTAAGTTCCGTCTGTGCGTGTATTTACGCGAGTATTCTGGTCTGAATTTTTTTACAATTTTACCAACTTTCGTGTATTAGTGAATAAATTTAACATTTGAAAAATCTGCCTAAAGTTCCGTCTGTGCATGTATTTACGCTACTATTTTTGTGTTGAAATATTTATTATCAATATCGCCATTTGACGTGTATTTTTGCATAAATTACAAATTTGGAATTTCCGATGTAACTTCCGTCTGCGCGTGTATTTTCGCGAGTATTCTGGTCTGAATTTTTTTACAATTTTACCAATTTTCGTGTATTTTTGAATAAATTTTCCAATTGGAAAATTTGCTCAAAGTTCCAACTTTGCGTGTATTTACGCGACTATTTTTGTGTTGAAATATTTATTGTCAATATTGCCATTTGACGTGTTTTTTTGCATAAATTACAAATTTGGAATTTCCGATGTAAGTTCCGTTTGTGCGTGTATTTACGCGACTATTTTGTGTTGAAATATTTATTATCAATATCGCCATTTGACGTGTATTTTTGCATAAATTACAAATTTGGAATTTCCGATGTAAGTTCCGTCTGCGCGTGTATTTACGCGACTATTTTTGTGTTGAAATATTTATTATCAATATCGCCATTTGACGTGTATTTTTGCATAAATTACAAATTTGGAATTTTCGATGTAAGTTCCGTCTGTGCCTGTATTTACGCGACTATTTTTGTGTTGAAATATTTATCATCAATATCGCCATTTGACGTGTATTTTTGCATAAATTACAAATTTGGAATTTCCGATGTAAGTTCCGTCTGCGCGTGTATTTACGCGACTATTTTTGTGTTGAAATATTTATTATCAATATCGCCATTTGACGTGTATTTTTGCATAAATTACAAATTTGGAATTTCCGATGTAAGTTCCGTCTACGCGTGTATTTACGCGAGTATTCTGGTCTGAATTTTTTTACAATTTTACCAATTTTCGTGTATTTTTGAATAAATTTTCCAATTGGAAAATTTGCTCAAAGTTCCAACTTTGCGTGTATTTACGCGACTATTTTTGTGTTGAAATATTTATCATCAATATCGCCATTTGATGTGTATTTTTGCATAAATTACAAATTTGGAATTTTCGATGTAAGTTCCGTCTGTGCCTGTATTTACGCGACTATTTTTGTGTTGAAATATTTATCATCAATATCGCCATTTGACGTGTATTTTTGCATAAATTACAAATTTGGAATTTTCGATGTAAGTTCCGTCTGTGCCTGTATTTACACGAGATTTCTGGTCTCAAACTTTTTTCTTCAATTTTACCAATTTTCGTGTATTAGTGAATAAATTTAGCATTTGAAAAATCTGCCCAAAGTTCCGTCTGTGCGTGTATTTACGCTACTATTTTTGTGTTAAAATATTTATTATCAATATCGCCATTTGACGTGTATTTATGCATAAATTACAAATTTGGAATTTTCGATGTAAGTTCCGTCTGTGCGTGTATTTACGCGAGTATTCTGGTCTGAATTTTTTTACAATTTACCAACTTTCGTGTATTAGTGAATAAATTTAACATTTGAAAAATCTGCCTAAAGTTCCGTCTGTGCATGTATTTACGCGACTATTTTTGTGTTGAAATATTTATTATCAATATCGCCATTTGACGTGTATTTTTGCATAAATTACAAATTTGGAATTTCCGATGTAACTTCCGTCTGCGCGTGTATTTTCGCGAGTATTCTGGTCTGAATTTTTTTACAATTTTACCAATTTTCGTGTATTTTTGAATAAATTTTCCAGTTGGAAAATTTGCTCAATGTTTCAACTTTGCGTGTATTTACGCGACTATTTTTGTGTTGAAATATTTATTATCAATATCGCCATTTGACGTGTATTTTTGCATAAATCACAAATTTGGAATTTTCGATGTAAGTTCCGTCTGTGCGTGTATTTACGCGAGTATTTTTGTGTTGAAATTTTTATTATCAATATTACAATTTGACGTGTATTTATGCATAAATTACAAATTTAGAATTTTCGATGTAAGTTCCGTCTGTGCGTGTATTTACGGGACTATTTTTGTGTTAAAATATTGATTATCAATATCGCCATTTGACGTGTATTTTTGCATAAATTACAAATTTGGAATTTCCGATGTAAGTTCCGTCTGTGCGTGTATTTACGCGAGTATTTTTGTGTTGAAATTTTTTTTATCAATATCACAGTTTGACGTGTATTTATGCATAAATTACAAATTTTGAATTTTCGATGTAAGTTCCGTCTGTGCGTGTATTTACGCGACTATTTTTGTGTTGAAATATTTATTATCAATATCGCCATTTGACGTGTATTTTTGCATAAATTACAAATTTGGAATTTCCGATGTAAGTTCCGTCTGCGCGTGTATTTACGCGAGTATTCTGGTCTGAATTTTTTTACAATTTTACCAATTTTCGTGTATTTTTGAATAAATTTTCCAATTGGAAAATTTGCTCAAAGTTCCAACTTTGCGTGTATTTACGCGACTATTTTTGTGTTGAAATATTTATCATCAATATCGCCATTTGAAGTGTATTTTCGCATAAATTACAAATTTGGGATTTTCGATGTAAGTTCCGTCTGCGCGTGTATTTACGCGAGTATTCTGGTCTGAATTTTTTTACAATTTTACCAATTTTCGTGTATTTTTGAATAAATTTTCCAATTGGAAAATTTGCTCAAAGTTCCAACTTTGCGTGTATTTACGCGACTATTTTTGTGTTGAAATATTTATTGTCAATATCGCCATTTGACGTGTTGTTTTGCATAAATTACAAATTTGGAATATCCCATGTAAGTTCCGTCTGTGCGTGTATTTACGCGACTATTTTGTGTTGAAATATTTATTATCAATATCGCCATTTGACGTGTATTTTTGCATAAATTACAAATTTGGAATTTCCGATGTAAGTTCCGTCTGCGCGTGTATTTACGCGAGTATTCTGGTCTGAATTTTTTTACAATTTTACCAATTTTCGTGTATTTTTGAATAAATTTTCCAGTTGGAAAATTTGCTCAATGTTATAACTTTGCGTGTATTTACGCGACTATTTTTGTGTTGAAATATTTATTATCAATGTCGGCATTTGACGTGTATTTATGCATAAATTACAAATTTGGAATTTCCGATGTAAGTTCCGTCTGCGCGTGTATTTACGCGAGTATTCTGGTCTGAATTTTTTTACAATTTTACCAATTTTCGTGTATTTTTGAATAAATTTTCCAGTTGGAAAATTTGCTTAATGTTCCAACTTTGCGTGTATTTACGCGACTATTTTTGTGTTGAAATATTTATTATCAATGTCGGCATTTGACGTGTATTTATGCATAAATTACAAATTTAGAATTTTCGATGTAAGTTCCGTCTGTGCGTGTATTTACGGGACTATTTTTGTGTTAAAATATTGGTTATCAATATCGCCATTTGACGTGTATTTATGCATAAATTACAAATTTTGAATTTTCGATGTAAGTTCCGTCTGTGCGTGTATTTACGCGAGTATTTTTGTGTTGAAATTTTTTTTATCAATATCACAGTTTGACGTGTATTTATGCATAAATTACAAATTTTGAATTTTCGATGTAAGTTCCGTCTGTGCGTGTATTTACGCGACTATTTTTGTGTTGAAATATTTATTGTCAATATTGCCATTTGACGTGTTTTTTTGCATAAATTACAAATTTGGAATTTCCGATGTAAGTTCCGTTTATGCGTGTATTTACGCGACTATTTTGTGTTGAAATATTTATTATCAATATCGCCATTTGACGTGTATTTTTGCATAAATTACAAATTTGGAATTTCCGATGTAAGTTCCGTCTGCGCGTGTATTTACGCGACTATTTTTGTGTTGAAATATTTATTATCAATATCGCCATTTGACGTGTATTTTTGCATAAATTACAAATTTGGAATTTTCGATGTAAGTTCCGTCTGTGCCTGTATTTACGCGACTATTTTTGTGTTGAAATATTTATCATCAATATCGCCATTTGACGTGTATTTTTGCATAAATTACAAATTTGGAATTTCCGATGTAAGTTCCGTCTGCGCGTGTATTTACGCGACTATTTTTGTGTTGAAATATTTATTATCAATATCGCCATTTGACGTGTATTTTTGCATAAATTACAAATTTGGAATTTCCGATGTAAGTTCCGTCTGTGCCTGTATTTACGCGACTATTTTTGTGTTGAAATATTTATCATCAATATCGCCATTTGACGTGTATTTTTGCATAAATTACAAATTTGGAATTTTCGATGTAAGTTCCGTCTGTGCCTGTATTTACACGAGAATTCTGGTCTCAAACTTTTTTCTTCAATTTTACCAATTTTCGTGTATTAGTGAATAAATTTAGCATTTGAAAAATCTGCCCAAAGTTCCGTCTGTGCGTGTATTTACGCTACTATTTTTGTGTTAAAATATTTATTATCAATATCGCCATTTGACGTGTATTTTTGCATAAATTACAAATTTGGAATTTCCGATGTAAGTTCCGTCTGCACGTGTATTTACGCGAGTATTCTGGTCTGAATTTTTTTACAATTTTACCAATTTTCGTGTATTTTTGAATAAATTTTCCAGTTGGAAAATTTGCTCAATGTTCCAACTTTGCGTGTGTTTACGCGACTATTTTTGTGTTGAAATTTTTAATATCAATATCACAATTTGTCGTGTATTTATGCATAAATTACAAATTTGGAATTTTCGATGTAAGTTCGGTCTGTGCGTGTATTTACGCGAGTATTCTGGTCTGAATTTTTTTACAATTTTACCAACTTTCGTGTATTAGTGAATAAATTTAACATTTGAAAAATCTGCCTAAAGTTCCGTCTGTGCATGTATTTACGCGACTATTTTTGTGTTGAAATATTTATTATCAATATCGCCATTTGACGTGTATTTTTGCATAAATTACAAATTTGGAATTTCCGATGTAACTTCCGTCTGCGCGTGTATTTTCGCGAGTATTCTGGTCTGAATTTTTTTACAATTTTACCAATTTTCGTGTATTTTTGAATAAATTTTCCAGTTGGAAAATTTGCTCAATGTTTCAACTTTGCGTGTATTTACGCGACTATTTTTGTGTTGAAATATTTATTATCAATATCGCCATTTGACGTGTATTTTTGCATAAATTACAAATTTGGAATTTTCGATGTAAGTTCCGTCTGTGCGTGTATTTGCGCGAGTATTTTTGTGTTGAAATTTTTATTATCAATATTACAATTTGACGTGTATTTATGCATAAATTACAAATTTAGAATTTTCGATGTAAGTTCCGTCTGTGCGTGTATTTACGGGACTATTTTTGTGTTAAAATATTGATTATCAATATCGCCATTTGACGTGTATTTTTGCATAAATTACAAATTTGGAATTTCCGATGTAAGTTCCGTCTGTGCGTGTATTTACGCGAGTATTTTTGTGTTGAAATTTTTTTTATCAATATCACAGTTTGACGTGTATTTATGCATAAATTACAAATTTTGAATTTTCGATGTAAGTTCCGTCTGTGCGTGTATTTACGCGACTATTTTTGTGTTGAAATATTTATTATCAATATCGCCATTTGACGTGTATTTTTGCATAAATTACAAATTTGGAATTTCCGATGTAAGTTCCGTCTGCGCGTGTATTTACGCGAGTATTCTGGTCTGAATTTTTTTACAATTTTACCAATTTTCGTGTATTTTTGAATAAATTTTCCAATTGGAAAATTTGCTCAAAGTTCCAACTTTGCGTGTATTTACGCGACTATTTTTGTGTTGAAATATTTATCATCAATATCGCCATTTGAAGTGTATTTTTGCATAAATTACAAATTTGGAATTTTCGATGTAAGTTCCGTCTGCGCGTGTATTTACGCGAGTATTCTGGTCTGAATTTTTTTACAATTTTACCAATTTTCGTGTATTTTTGAATAAATTTTCCAATTGGAAAATTTGCTCAAAGTTCCAACTTTGCATGTATTTACGCGACTATTTTTGTGTTGAAATATTTATTGTCAATATCGCCATTTGACGTGTTGTTTTGCATAAATTACAAATTTGGAATATCCCATGTAAGTTCCGTCTGTCCGTGTATTTACGCGACTATTTTGTGTTGAAATATTTATTATCAATATCGCCATTTGACGTGTATTTTTGCATAAATTACAAATTTGGAATTTCCGATGTAAGTTCCGTCTGCGCGTGTATTTACGCGAGTATTCTGGTCTGAATTTTTTTACAATTTTACCAATTTTCGTGTATTTTTGAATAAATTTTCCAGTTGGAAAATTTGCTCAATGTTCCAGCTTTGCGTGTATTTACGCGACTATTTTTGTGTTGAAATATTTATTATCAATGTCGGCATTTGACGTGTATTTTTGCATAAATTACAAATTTGGAATTTTCGATGTAAGTTCCGTCTGTGCGTGTATTTGCGCGAGTATTCTTGTGTTGAAATTTTTATTATCAATATCACAATTTGACGTGTATTTATGCATAAATTACAAATTTGGAATTTTCGATGTAAGTTCCGTCTGTGCGTGTATTTACAGGACTATTTTTGTGTTAAAATATTGATTATCAATATCGCCATTTGACGTGTATTTTTGCATATATTACAAATTTGGAATTTCCGATGTAACTTCCGTCTGTGCGTGTATTTACGCGAGTATTTTTGTGTTGAAATTTTTTTTATCCATATCACAATTTGACGTGTATTTATGCATAAATTACAAATTTGGAATTTTCGATGTAAGTTCCGTCTGTGCGTGTATTTACGCGAGTATTCTGGTCTGAATTTTTTTACAATTTTACCAATTTTCGTGTATTTTTGAATAAATTTTCCAGTTGGAAAATTTGCTCAATGTTTCAACTTTGCGTGTATTTACGCGACTATTTTTGTGTTGAAATATTTATTATCAATATCGCCATTTGACGTGTATTTTTGCATAAATCACAAATTTGGAATTTTCGATGTAAGTTCCGTCTGTGCGTGTATTTGCGCGAGTATTTTTGTGTTGAAATTTTTATTATCAATATTACAATTTGACGTGTATTTATGCATAAATTACAAATTTAGAATTTTCGATGTAAGTTCCGTCTGTGCGTGTATTTACGGGACTATTTTTGTGTTAAAATATTGATTATCAATATCGCCATTTGACGTGTATTTTTGCATAAATTACAAATTTGGAATTTCCGATGTAAGTTCCGTCTGTGCGTGTATTTACGCGAGTATTTTTGTGTTGAAATTTTTTTTATCAATATCACAGTTTGACGTGTATTTATGCATAAATTACAAATTTTGAATTTTCGATGTAAGTTCCGTCTGTGCGTGTATTTACGCGACTATTTTTGTGTTGAAATATTTATTATCAATATCGCCATTTGACGTGTATTTTTGCATAAATTACAAATTTGGAATTTCCGATGTAAGGTCCGTCTGCGCGTGTATTTACGCGAGTATTCTGGTCTGAATTTTTTTACAATTTTACCAATTTTCGTGTATTTTTGAATAAATTTTCCAATTGGAAAATTTGCTCAAAGTTCCAACTTTGCGTGTATTTACGCGACTATTTTTGTGTTGAAATATTTATCATCAATATCGCCATTTGAAGTGTATTTTCGCATAAATTACAAATTTGGAATTTTCGATGTAAGTTCCGTCTGCGCGTGTATTTACGCGAGTATTCTGGTCTGAATTTTTTTACAATTTTACCAATTTTCGTGTATTTTTGAATAAATTTTCCAATTGGAAAATTTGCTCAAAGTTCCAACTTTGCATGTATTTACGCGACTATTTTTGTGTTGAAATATTTATTGTCAATATCGCCATTTGACGTGTTGTTTTGCATAAATTACAAATTTGGAATATCCCATGTAAGTTCCGTCTGTCCGTGTATTTACGCGACTATTTTGTGTTGAAATATTTATTATCAATATCGCCATTTGACGTGTATTTTTGCATAAATTACAAATTTGGAATTTCCGATGTAAGTTCCGTCTGCGCGTGTATTTACGCGAGTATTCTGGTCTGAATTTTTTTACAATTTTACCAATTTTCGTGTATTTTTGAATAAATTTTCCAGTTGGAAAATTTGCTCAATGTTCCAGCTTTGCGTGTATTTACGCGACTATTTTTGTGTTGAAATATTTATTATCAATATCGCCATTTGACGTGTATTTTTGCATAAATTACAAATTTGGAATTTTCGATGTAAGTTCCGTCTGTGCGTGTATTTGCGCGAGTATTCTTGTGTTGAAATTTTTATTATCAATATCACAATTTGACGTGTATTTATGCATAAATTACAAATTTGGAATTTTCGATGTAAGTTCCGTCTGTGCGTGTATTTACAGGACTATTTTTGTGTTAAAATATTGATTATCAATATCGCCATTTGACGTGTATTTTTGCATATATTACAAATTTGGAATTTCCGATGTAACTTCCGTCTGTGCGTGTATTTACGCGAGTATTTTTGTGTTGAAATTTTTTTTATCCATATCACAATTTGACGTGTATTTATGCATAAATTACAAATTTTGAATTTTCGATGTAAGTTCCGTCTGTGCGTGTATTTACGCGACTATTTTTGTGTTGAAATATTTATTATCAATATCGCCATTTGACGTGTATTTTTGCATAAATTACAAATTTGGAATTTCCGATGTAAGTCCGTCTGCGCGTGTATTTACGCGAGTATTCTGGTCTGAATTTTTTTACAATTTTAGCAATTTTCGTGTATTTTTGAATAAATTTTCCAATTGGAAAATTTGCTCAATGTTCCAACTTTGCGTGTATTTACGTGACTATTTTTGTGTTGAAATATTTATTATCAATATCGCCATTTGACGTGTATTTTTGCATAAATTACAAATTTGGAATTTTCGATGTAAGTTCCGTCTGTGCGTGTATTTACGCGAGTATTTTTGTGTTGAAATTTTTTTTATCAATATCACAGTTTGACGTGTATTTATGCATAAATTACAAATTTTGAATTTTCGATGTAAGTTCCGTCTGTGCGTGTATTTACGCGACTATTTTTGTGTTGAAATATTTATTATCAATATCGCCATTTGACGTGTATTTTTGCATAAATTACAAATTTGGAATTTCCGATGTAAGTTCCGTCTGCGCGTGTATTTACGCGAGTATTCTGGTCTGAATTTTTTTACAATTTTACCAATTTTCGTGTATTTTTGAATAAATTTTCCAATTGGAAAATTTGCTCAAAGTTCCAACTTTGCGTGTATTTACGCGACTATTTTTGTGTTGAAATATTTATCATCAATATCGCCATTTGAAGTGTATTTTCGCATAAATTACAAATTTGGAATTTTCGATGTAAGTTCCGTCTGTGCGTGTATTTACGCGAGTATTTTTGTGTTGAAATTTTTTTTATCAATATCACCATTTTGCATTTATTTTTGCTTAAATTTTAAATTTGGAAATTTCGATGTAAGTTCCGTCTGTGCGTGTATTTGCGCGAGTATTTTTGTGTTGAAATTTTTATTATCAATATCACAATTTGACGTGTATTTATGCATAAATTACAAATTTGGAATTTTCGATGTAAGTTCCGTCTGTGCGTGTATTTACGGGACTATTTTTGTGTTAAAATATTGATTATCAATATTTATTTATTTATTTATTTAATTACAATGTACGGGCTTACAAGTAAAAAGTTAAAAATGCCCTTTAGTGCAAAAGCACTTAATATTATAAAAATATATAATGAATATAATCACAGAATGACGAAATCATGTAGGTGGCTTATCGACTAATACAAAATTAATTTTCGTAAGTCGTTTGTGAATTTTCCTAAAGATATACCAAAAAAGTCTAACGCGTGGCAGTACTCGTTTCCTCTAGTACAAATTCTGTTAATAACACTGTTGTCTAAATAGTTAGATTTATTAAATTTAACTCTGAACAGTTTTTGATTTCTTAAACCTTTTGAATGAATAATAAAATTTATTTTTGACAATATTGATGGACAATCGATTAATCCGTTAATAATTTTGAACAATAATAGTAGGTCCAAAAAAATAATTCTGTCGTAGAATTTTGGAACCATTAGTTTATTTCTTAAATCTGTATAATCGTGACTGAGTATGTTGTAATATACACCAACTTGTCTTGCTGCAAAACGGAGAAATTTATTTTGAACACGCTCTAGTTTTAATAATTGGTACTCTTGGTATGGTTGAAATATTTATTATCAATATCGCCATTTGACGTGTATTTTTGCATAAATTACAAATTTGGAATTTCCGATGTAAGTTCCGTCTGCGCGTGTATTTACGCGAGTATTCTGGTCTGAATTTTTTTACAATTTTACCAATTTTCGTGTATTTTTGAATAAATTTTCCAGTTGGAAAATTTGCTCAATGTTTCAACTTTGCGTGTATTTACGCGACTATTTTTGTGTTAAAATATTGATTATCAATATCGCCATTTGACGTGTATTTTTGCATAAATTACAAATTTGGAATTTCCGATGTAAGTTCCGTCTGTGCGTGTATTTACACGAGTATTTTTGTGTTGAAATTTTTTTTATCAATATCACAATTTGACGTGTATTGATGCATAAATTACAAATTTGGAATTTTCGATGTAAGTTCCGTCTGTGCATGTATTTACGCGACTATTTTTGTGTTGAAATATTTATTATCAATATCGCCATTTGACGTGTATTTTTGCATAAATTACAAATTTGGAATTTCCGATGTAAGTTCCGTCTGCGCGTGTATTTACGCGAGTATTCTGGTCTGAATTTTTTTACAATTTTACCAATTTTCGTGTATTTTTGAATAAATTTTCCAGTTGGAAAATTGTTCAATGTTCCAACTTTGCGTGTATTTACGCGACTATTTTTGTGTTAAAATATTGATTATCAATATCGCCATTTGACGTGTATTTTTGCATAAATTACAAATTTGGAATTTCCGATGTAAGTTCCGTCTGTGCGTGTATTTACACGAGTATTTTTGTGTTGAAATTTTTTTTATCAATATCGCCATTTGACATGTATTTTTGCATAAATTACAAATTTGGAATTTTCGATGTAAGTTCCGTCTGTGCATGTATTTACGCGACTATTTTTGTGTTGAAATATTTATTATCAATATCGCCATTTGACGTGTATTTTTGCATAAATTACAAATTTGGAATTTCCGATGTAAGTTCCGTCTGCGCGTGTATTTACGCGAGTATTCTGGTCTGAATTTTTTTACAATTTTACCAATTTTCGTGTATTTTTTAATAAATTTTCCAGTTGGAAAATTTGCTCAATGTTCCAACTTTGCGTGTATTTACAGGACTATTTTTGTGTTAAAATATTGATTATCAATATCGCCATTTGACGTGTATTTTTGCATATATTACAAATTTAGAATTTCCGATGTAAGTTCCGTCTGTGCGTGTATTTACGCGAGTATTTTTGTGTTGAAATTTTTTTTATCCATATCACAATTTGACGTGTATTTATGCATAAATTACAAATTTTGAATTTTCGATGTAAGTTCCGTCTGTGCGTGTATTTACGCGACTATTTTTGTGTTGAAATATTTATTATCAATATCGCCATTTGACGTGTATTTTTGCAAAAATTACAAATTTGGAATTTTCGATGTAAGTTCCGTCTGTGCCTGTATTTACGCAAGTATTCTGGTCTTAAATTTTTTTCTTCAATTTTACCAATTTTCGTGTATTAGTGAATAAATTTTCCAATTGGAAAATTTCCGATGTAAGATCCAACTATGCGTGTATTTACGCGACTATTTTTGTGTTGAAATATTTATTAGCAATATCACAATTTGACGTGTATATATGCATAAATTACAAATTTGGAATTTTCGATGTAAGTTCCGTCTGTGCGTGTATTTGCGCGAGTATTTTTGTGTTGAAATTTTTATTATCAATATCACAATTTGACGTGTATTTATGCATAAATTACAAATTTGGAATTTTCCATGTAAGTTCCGTCTGTGCATGTATTTACGCGACTATTTTTGTGTTGAAATATTTATTATCAATATCGCCATTTGACGTGTATTTTTGCATAAATTACAAATTTGGAATTTTCGATGTAAGTTCCGTCTGTGCGTGTATTTACGCGAGTATTTTTGTGTTGAAATTTTTTTTATCAATATCACAGTTTGACGTGTATTTATGCATAAATTACAAATTTTGAATTTTCGATGTAAGTTCCGTCTGTGCGTGTATTTACGCGACTATTTTTGTGTTGAAATATTTATTATCAATATCGCCATTTGACGTGTATTTTTGCATAAATTACAAATTTGGAATTTCCGATGTAAGTTCCGTCTGCGCGTGTATTTACGCGAGTATTCTGGTCTGAATTTTTTTACAATTTTACCAATTTTCGTGTATTTTTGAATAAATTTTCCTGTTGGAAAATTTGCTCAATGTTCCAACTTTGCGTGTATTTACGCGACTATTTTTGTGTTGAAATATTTATTATCAATATCGCCATTTGACGTGTATTTTTGCATAAATTACAAATTTGGAATTTCCGATGTAAGTTCCGTCTGCGCGTGTATTTACGCGAGTATTCTGGTCTGAATTTTTTTTACAATTTTACCAATTTTCGTGTATTTTTGAATAAATTTTCCAATTGGAAAATTTGCTCAAAGTTCCAACTTTGCGTGTATTTACGCGACTATTTTTGTGTTGAAATATTTATTATCAATATCTCCATTTGACGTGTATTTTTGCATAAATTACAAATTTGGAATTTCCGATGTAAGTTCCGTCTGTGCGTGTATTTACGTGACTATTTTTGTGTTGAAATATTTATTATCAATATCGCCATTTGACGTGTATTTTTGCATAAATTACAAATTTGGAATTTCCGATGTAAGTTCCGTCTGCGCGTGTATTTACGCGAGTATTCTGGTCTGAATTTTTTTACAATTTTACCAATTTTCGTGTATTTTTGAATAAATTTTCCAGTTGGAAAATTTGCTCAATGTTCCAACTTTGCGTGTATTTACGCGACTATTTTTGTGTTGAAATATTTATTATCAATATCGCCATTTGACGTGTATTTTTGCATAAATTACAAATTTGGAATTTTCCATGTAAGTTCCGTCTGTGCATGTATTTACGCGACTATTTTTGTGTTGAAATATTTATTATCAATATCGCCATTTGACGTGTATTTTTGCATAAATTACAAATTTGGAATTTCCGATGTAAGTTCCGTCTGCGCGTGTATTTACGCGAGTATTCTGGTCTGAATTTTTTTACAATTTTACCAATTTTCGTGTATTTTTGAATAAATTTTCCAATTGGAAAATTTGCTCAAAGTTCCAACTTTGCGTGTATTTACGCGACTATTTTTGTGTTGAAATATTTATTATCAATATCGCCATTTGACGTGTATTTTTGCATAAATTACAAATTTGGAATTTCCGATGTAAGTTCCGTCTGCGCGTGTATTTACGCGAGTATTCTGGTCTGAATTTTTTTACAATTTTACCAATTTTCGTGTATTTTTGAATAAATTTTCCAGTTGGAAAATTTGCTCAATGTTCCAACTTTGCGTGTATTTACGCGACTATTTTTGTGTTGAAATATTTATTATCAATATCGCCATTTGACGTGTATTTTTGCATAAATTACAAATTTGGAATTTTCGATGTATGTTCCGTCTGTGCGTGTATTTACGCAACTATTTTGTGTTGAAATATTTTTTATCAATTTCACCATTTTGCATTTATTTTTGCTTAAATTTTAAATTTGGAAATTTCGATGTAAGTTCCGTCTGTGCGTGTATTTGCGCGAGTATTTTTGTGTTGAAATATTTATCATCAATATAGCCATTTGAAGTGTATTTTTGCATAAATTACAAATTTGGAATTTTCGATGTAAGTTCCGTCTGCGCGTGTATTTACGCGAGTATTCTGGTCTGAATTTTTTTACAATTTTACCAATTTTCGTGTATTTTTGAATAAATTTTCCAGTTGGAAAATTTGCTCAATGTTCCAACTTTGCGTGTATTTACGTGACTATTTTTGTGTTGAAATATTTATTATCAATATCGCCATTTGACGTGTATTTTTGCATAAATTACAAATTTGGAATTTTCGATGTAAGTTCCGTCTGTGCGTGTATTTGCGCGAGTATTTTTGTGTTGAAATTTTTATCATCAATATCACAATTTGACGTGTATTTATGCATAAATTACAAATTTGGAATTTCCGATGTAAGTTCCGTCTGTGCGTGTATTTACGCGAGTATTTTTGTGTTGAAATATTTATTATCAATATCGCCATTTGACGTGTATTTTTGCATAAATTACAAATTTGGAATTTCCGATGTAAGTTCCGTCTGCGCGTGTATTTACGCGAGTATTCTGGTCTGAATTTTTTTACAATTTTACCAATTTTCGTGTATTTTTGAATAAATTTTCCAGTTGGAAAATTTGCTCAATGTTCCAACTTTGCGTGTATTTACGCGACTATTTTTGTGTTGAAATATTGATTATCAATATCGCCATTTGACGTGTATTTTTGCATAAATTACAAATTTGGAATTTCCGATGTAAGTTCCGTCTGTGCGTGTATTTACGCGACTATTTTGTGTTGAAATATTTATTATCAATATCGCCATTTGACGTGTATTTTTGCATAAATTACAAATTTGGAATTACCGATGTAAGTTCCGTCTGCGCGTGTATTTGCGCGAGTATTCTGGTCTGAATTTTTTTACAATTTTACCAATTTTCGTGTATTTTTTAATAAATTTTCCAGTTGGAAAATTTGCTCAATGTTCCAACTTTGCGTGTATTTACGTGACTATTTTTGTGTTGAAATATTTATTATCAATATCGCCATTTGACGTGTATTTTTGCATAAATTACAAATTTGGAATTTTCGATGTAAGTTCCGTCTGTGCGTGTATTTACGCGAGTATTTTTGTGTTGAAATTTTTTTTATCAATATCACAGTTTGACGTGTATTTATGCATAAATTACAAATTTTGAATTTTCGATGTAAGTTCCGTCTGTGCGTGTATTTACGCGACTATTTTTGTGTTGAAATATTTATTATGAATATCGCCATTTGACATGTATTTTTGCATAAATTACAAATTTTGAATTTCCGATGTAAGTTCCGTCTGCGCGTGTATTTACGCGAGTATTCTGGTCTGAATTTTTTTACAATTTTACCAATTTTCGTGTATTTTTGAATAAATTTTCCAATTGGAAAATTTGCTCAAAGTTCCAACTTTGCGTGTAATTACGCGACTATTTTTGTGTTGAAATATTTATTATCAATATCGCCATTTGACGTGTATTTTTGCATAAATTACAAATGTGGAATTTCCGATGTAAGTTCCGTCTGCGCGTGTATTTTCGCGAGTATTCTGGTCTGAATTTTTTTACAATTTTACCAATTTTCGTGTATTTTTGAATAAATTTTCCAATTGGAAAATTTGCTCAAAGTTCCAACTTTGCGTGTATTTACGCGACTATTTTTGTGTTGAAATATTTATCATCAATATCGCGATTTGAAGTGTATTTTCGCATAAATTACAAATTTGGAATTTTCGATGTAAGTTCCGTCTGTGCGTGTATTTACGCGAGTATTTTTGTGTTGAATTTTTTTTTATCAATATCACAGTTTGACGTGTATTTATGCATAAATTACAAATTTTGAATTTTCGATGTAAGTTCCGTCTGTGCGTGTATTTACGCGACTATTTTTGTGTTGAAATATTTATTATCAATATCGCCATTTGACGTGTATTTTTGCATAAATTACAAATTTGGAATTTCCGATGTAAGTTCCGTTTGCGCGTGTATTTACGCGAGTATTCTGGTCTGAATTTTTTTTACAATTTTACCAATTTTCGTGTATTTTTGAATAAATTTTCCAATTGGAAAATTTGCGCAAAGTTCCAACATTGCGTGTATTTACGCGACTATTTTTGTGTTGAAATATTTATTGTCAATATCGCCATTTGACGTGTTTTTTTGCATAAATTACAAATTTGGAATTTCCGATGTAAGTTCCGGCTGTGCGTGTATTTACGCGACTATTTTGTGTTGTAATATTTATTATCAATATCGCCATTTGACGTGTATTTTTGCATAAATTACAAATTTGGAATTTCCGATGTAAGTTCCGTCTGCGCGTGTATTTACGCGAGTATTCTGGTCTGAATTTTTTTACAATTTTACCAATTTTCGTGTATTTTTGAATAAATTTTCCAGTTGGAAAATTTGCTCAATGTTCCAACTTTGCGTGTATTTACGTGACTATTTTTGTGTTGAAATATTTATTATCAATATCGCCATTTGACGTGTATTTTTGCATAAATTACAAATTTGGAATTTTCGATGTAAGTTCCGTCTGTGCGTGTATTTGCGCGAGTATTTTTGTGTTGAAATTTTTATAATCAATATCACAATTTGACGTGTATTTATGCATAAATTACAAATTTTGAATTTTCGATGTAAGTTCCGTCTGTGCGTGTATTTACGCGACTATTTTTGTGTTGAAATATTTATTATGAATATCGCCATTTGACATGTATTTTTGCATAAATTACAAATTTGGAATTTCTGATGTAAGTTCCGTCTGCGCGTGTATTTACGCGAGTATTCTGGTCTGAATTTTTTTACAATTTTACCAATTTTCGTGTATTTTTGAATAAATTTTCCAATTGGAAAATTTGCTCAAAGTTCCAACTTTGCGTGTATTTACGCGACTATTTTTGTGTTGAAATATTTATTATCAATATCGCCATTTGACGTGTATTTTTGCATAAATTACAAATTTGGAATTTCCGATTTAAGTTCCGTCTGCGCGTGTATTTACGCGAGTATTCTGGTCTGAATTTTTTTACAATTTTACCAATTTTCGTGTATTTTTTATTTATTTATTTATTTAATTACAATGTACGGGCTTACAAGTAAAAAGTTAAAAATGCCCTTTAGTGCAAAAGCACTTAATATTATAAAAATATATAATGAATAGAATCACAGAATGACGAAATCATGTAGGTGACTTATCGACTAATACAAAATTAATTTTCGTAAGTCGTTTGTGAATTTTCCTAAAGATATACCAAAAAAGTCTAACGCGTGACAGTACTCGTTACCTCTAGTACAAATTCTGTTAATAACACTGTTGTCTAAATAGTTAGATTTATTAAATTTAACTCTGAACAGTTTTTGATTTCTTAAACCTTTTGAAGGAATAATAAAATTTATTTTTGACAATATTGATGGACAATCGATTAATCCGTTAATAATTTTGAACAATAATAGTAGGTCCAAAAAAATAATTCTGTCGTAGAATTTTGGAACCATTAGTTTATTTCTTAAATCTGTATAATCGTGACTGAGTATGTTGTAATATACACCAACTTGTCTTGCTGCAAAACGGAGAAATTTATTTTGAACACGCTCTAGTTTTAATAATTGGTACTCTTGGTATGGGACCCATATTGCTATTGCAAATTCTAATTTTGATCTGGCTAAAGCAAAAAATAATGACTTTAAGACCACTATGTTCTTAAAATGACACGCATTTCTTTGGATTGAGCCAAACACTTTAAGTGCCGCGTTAACAGTATTAGCAATATGAGTATCAAACCTTAGATTAGATGAAAAAGTGACCCCCAAGTCACTCAGGTTGGAAACCCTACTCAATTGTTCACCGCCCACAACATAGTTATACAAAATTGGATTTTCATGTCTAAAGAAAGATATTACACTACATTTCTTAACGTTAAGAGTTAGCCTTATATCGGCAGACCATCTCACGAGATTATTAAGATCATTTTGTACATTAGAACAATCATCATTACACGTAATAACTTTATAGATTTTTAGATCGTCCGCAAATAGTGAAAAATTGCAATGCAATATTGACTTATCTACATTATTAATGTATAACAAAAAGAGAAGAGGTCCTAGGTGAGATCCTTGGGGAACACCAGAAGTAGCTATAAATGGTAACGCGTATTCGCTATTTACACGTACAGACAAGTAACGATCTTTAAGATAACTACCGAACCACAATATAAACCCGCGAGTGAATCCAAATGTGTCTAGTATATCTAGTAGTATGCAATGATCAACTTTATCAAATGCCTTAGAGAAATCAGTGTATATTACATCAACTTGTTTGCCATCCCCAACGTTTTCAAATAAAAATTCAGTAAAACATGTTAGATTTGTAATTATTGAACGTTTCTTCATAAAGCCGTGTTGTTGTAGAATTACAGAATGTGAAACATGACTGTAAATAATAGCATAAATCAAGCTTTCAAATATTTTTGATATAGAGCTAAGAATTATTATTGGTCTGTAATTCGATATATCGTTTTTGTTACCAGATTTGTAAACTGGAACAAGAATACCTTTTTTCCATTCAGAGGGAAAAATTCCCGACTTTAATGACATATTAAATAGTATATAAAGTGGCTCAATAAAATACTCATGACAAGATTTTAAGAAAGAAGGCGGGATATCATCAGGTCCCGCCCCCTTATTACTATCTAGACCTTTAAGTTTAGTACGAATGTCTGATCTTTTAATTGACACAGAATGTAAATTATTAAAATTTGAGAAAGCAAAGTTAGAATTGTTACTGTTATTCAAACTATCGTGATAAACATTCTTAAAAAATTCCGCAAATAAATTAGCAATATCTCTATCGTTGTCGACTTCTACATCTAACAATTTCATTATCTTAGGTATACCACTATCATTACGTGAAGCATTCGCAAAATTCCAAAACTTTTTTGGACAATCCAGCAATGATTTTTCAATGTTCACAATATAAGAATCATAACAAAATTTTGACAATTTTTTACACTCTGACCTTAAGTTTGAGAAAGTATTATAATTGTATTTAGTACTGTTTTGTTTGTACCTTCTATGTGCAATTTTTTTAAAACAAGTAATACGCTTTAAGTCTTGGCTAAACCAAGACGGATATTTATTTTGAAAAACTACTTTAATTGGAACAAAAAATTTAAACGCTGTATAAACGTATTCATAAAAAATATTTAAAGCAAAATTAACATCAGTGTTATTTAGACAAGTACCCCAATCAATATTACCAAAAAAAGACATAAATCCAGCATAATTTGCATTTTTAAAATCATACTTATATAAGCGAGAGTCCGAAGCAGTAGATAAGTGCGCATAATCAGTATTAATCGTAAACAAAATTGGAGGATGTAATACATCGATTGGAACAATTATATCGATCGCCAAAGTAAGCGTATAGTTGTATGAATTATAAAATAAAAGATCTAAGATCGTATTACAACTGTTAGTAAAAGTGTTCAATTGACTCAAATTTAAATAGTTTAATAACTCAAAAATAATATCTGCAATTTTTCTTTGTGATAGTGAAGAACTCGGCAAACAACTATTAGCCAAATTAAGATTTGAGTTATAATCCCAACAAATAAAAGGTGTGTTGAAATCACCCAAGATACATAATACGGCATGTGGATATGACAAAGCAACATTTTCTAAAATTTTATTAACTGTAATATAAATATTTATGTCCGAATTTGGAGGTATATAAAAGGCACAAAAAATATAAATATCAGAATTTATGTGACATTTTACCAATAAATGTTCAATTGAATTTACTTCAGATTCGATCAACGAAGCACGTAAGAAAAAACTCGTAGCAATCAGTACACCCCCACCACGTTTAAATACACTAGAAAGAGAACACCTGTCAAACCTGAATATGTTACAATTATGAAATCCCAATTCATTATTGTGGAAGTCATCATTTAGCCATGTTTCAGTAAATACAAAAATGTCATATATTGTTGAAGACAGACTATGGCGTAAAGCATCCAATTTCGTTCTGAGACCTCTCACATTTTGGTAATATAAATTGACATCAGTTTTAGGTAAGTGTGTAGCTGAGGAGACAGATGATTCACAGCGCGTATTAGTGGGGATAGACTGGGAGGGAGTATTCTGCATGTAGGAGTGAGAACTCACACATTTGGAGACTGTATATCTGGAGTCACCAGCTGTTTCACTGCTTGCGAAGTGAGAATAGACGCCCGATCTACTACCACTGGCAGTGTGCGTTTGATTAGCACCGGTACACCTCGTTGGTATATTAAATGGAGATCTTTCTCTCCCTGAGAAATTCGATGCTCTAATTCCTTTTTCAGCGATGTTAATTCCTCCAGTTGGTTTTTCGTTTTGTCTGGATGCAGTGATATCCCTTGCAGTGTATTGTCCAGTGCAGCCTTCTTTGCTCTTATAAATTCTATGTGCAGTGACTTCGCCAAAGTTTCGTTTTTCAGCACCAGCATTATTGGTCTTGGTTTCTGGTTGCCCTGTTTAAAATTGCCAATTCTATGAATCTTAGTACCAGCTATTGAGGAAGAGTCGAAAAATGTTGAAACAAGCTTGAGTGTATTAAATTCGTCAGTTTTTTTATCATCATTGTCACAAGTAGTGACACTTGATTCAGAAAGACCAAACAGTATTAAATTACATTTTCGTTTTATTCTGTCCTCAAGTTCAGATAAACAGTTATTAATTTGAGAAAAACGATCTAATTTTGTAGACGCATTATTTGATAAATCGTGCAAATTACCTTCAATACTCGCAACTCTCTCAGTCAAATTGTCAACTCTTTTGACAGTGCTACCAACTGTAGTGTGCAAGGCGTTCAGATCCTCAACTATGTCATGTACGTCAGAAGTGATATTTCCAATATCATTTTTTATATCTTTTATTGAGGCAGACATTGTGTCTAATTTATTGTTTAAGACAGACATTGCATTATTCACTATTCGCTCAATATCAGATGCAGTAACTGCAGTTTGCACTTGAGAAGATGAGGGGGGGGGACATCAAGACTGTTGGGTGAATTCGCACGTGGTGGACCACAACATCGCGAAAAAGAACCATTTTCTAACAGCAATGACCGGGATGCACATGAGGAGTGGTACGGAGCATGACAACCAATGCACTCTTTAATAGCATCTACAACTCTTTTGCCACAACGAACACAAAATTTATCACCACTATTTAATTTCGAGTCACACATTTTATATCAAAGTCAATTTTGAGGTTAGTAAAATATAAGCACGGTCCTCAATGATTAAGAGGAAGACAAAATAAATAAAAACAGTAACAAATTGTAGGCACCAAAACCAACAACCAGATTGACCGAAAACACTCAAGCCGAACCAAACTCGAAAAAATTTATTTAAAAAAGTATACTGAGCAACAAGCGAAAACGTGTTCAGAGGTAGCCACCTAGCGGTAGGTATTTTTGAATAAATTTTCCAATTGGAAAATTTGCTCAAAGTTCCAACTTTGCGTGTATTTACGCGACTATTTTTGTGTTGAAATATTTATTGTCAATATCGCCATTTGACGTGTTTTTTTGCAAAAATTACAAATTTGGAATTTCCGATGTAAGTTCCGTCTGTGCGTGTATTTACGCGACTATTTTGTGTTGAAATATTTATTATCAATATCGCCATTTGACGTGTATTTTTGCATAAATTACAAATTTGGAATAACCGATGTAAGTTCCGTCTGCGCGTGTATTTGAGCGAGTATTCTGGTCTGAATTTTTTTACAATTTTACCAATTTTCGTGTATTTTTTAATAAATTTTCCAGTTGGAAAATTTGCTCAATGTTCCAACTTTGCGTGTATTTACGTGACTATTTTTGTGTTGAAATATTTATTATCAATATCGCCATTTGACGTGTATTTTTGCATAAATTACAAATTTGGAATTTTCGATGTAAGTTCCGTCTGTGCGTGTATTTGCGCGAGTATTTTTGTGTTGAAATTTTTATCATCAATATCACAATTTGACGTGTATTTATGCATAAATTACAAATTTGGAATTTCCGATGTAAGTTCCGTCTGTGCGTGTATTTACGCGAGTATTTTTGTGTTGAATTTTTTTTTATCAATATCACAGTTTGACGTGTATTTATGCATAAATTACAAATTTTGAATTTTCGATGTAAGTTCCGTCTGTGCGTGTATTTACGCGACTATTTTTGTGTTGAAATATTTATTATCAATATCGCCATTTGACGTGTATTTTTGCATAAATTACAAATTTGGAATTTCCGATGTAAGTTCCGTCTGCGCGTGTATTTACGCGAGTATTCTGGTCTGAATTTTTTTACAATTTTACCAATTTTCGTGTATTTTTGAATAAATTTTCCAGTTGGAAAATTTGCTCAATGTTCCAACTTTGCGTGTATTTACGCGACTATTTTTGTGTTGAAATATTGATTATCAATATCGCCATTTGACGTGTATTTTTGCATAAATTACAAATTTGGAATTTCCGATGTAAGTTCCGTCTGCGCGTGTATTTACGCGAGTATTCTGGTCTGAATTTTTTTACAATTTTACCAATTTTCGTGTATTTTTGAATAAATTTTCCAATTGGAAACTTTGCTCA
Source organism: Leptopilina boulardi (assembly GCF_019393585.1). Taxonomy (NCBI): domain Eukaryota; kingdom Metazoa; phylum Arthropoda; class Insecta; order Hymenoptera; family Figitidae; genus Leptopilina; species Leptopilina boulardi. The sequence continues at coordinate 115,554 of NW_026137712.1, forward strand.
AAGTTCCAACTTTGCGTGTATTTACGCGACTATTTTTGTGTTGAAATATTTATTATCAATATCGCCATTTGACGTGTATTTTTGCATAAATTACAAATTTGGAATTTCCGATGTAAGTTCCGTCTGTGCGTGTATTTACGCGACTATTTTTGTGTTGAAATATTTATTATGAATATCGCCATTTGACATGTATTTTTGCATAAATTACAAATTTGGAATTTCCGATGTAAGTTCCGTCTGCGCGTGTATTTTCGCGAGTATTCTGGTCTGAATTTTTTTACAATTTTACCAATTTTCGTGTATTTTTGAATAAATTTTCCAATTGGAAAATTTGCTCAAAGTTCCAACTTTGCGTGTATTTACGCGACTATTTTTGTGTTGAAATATTTATCATCAATATCGCCATTTGAAGTGTATTTTCGCATAAATTACAAATTTGGAATTTTCGATGTAAGTTCCGTCTGCGCGTGTATTTACGCGAGTATTCTGGTCTGAATTTTTTTACAATTTTACCAATTTTCGTGTATTTTTGAATAAATTTTCCAGTTGGAAAATTTGCTCAATGTTCCAACTTTGCGTGTATTTACGCGACTATTTTTGTGTTAAAATATTGATTATCAATATCGCCATATGACGTGTATTTTTGCATAAATTACAAATTTGGAATTTCCGATGTAAGTTCCGTCTGTGCGTGTATTTACGCGAGTATTTTTGTGTTGAAATTTTTTTTATCAATATCACAGTTTGACGTGTATTTATGCATAAATTACAAATTTTGAATTTTCGATGTAAGTTCCGTCTGTGCGTGTATTTACGCGACTATTTTGTGTTGAAATATTTATTATCAATATCGCCATTTGACTTGTATTTTTGCATAAATTACAAATTTGGAATTTCCGATGTAAGTTCCGTCTGCGCGTGTATTTACGCGAGTATTCTGGTCTGAATTTTTTTACAATTTTACCAATTTTCGTGTATTTTTGAATAAATTTTCCAGTTGGAAAATTTGCTCAATGTTCCAACTTTGCGTGTATTTACGCGACTATTTTTGTGTTGAAATATTGATTATCAATATCGCCATTTGACGTGTATTTTTGCATAAATTACAAATTTGGAATTTCCGATGTAAGTTCCGTCTGCGCGTGTATTTACGCGAGTATTCTGGTCTGAATTTTTTTACAATTTTACCAATTTTCGTGTATTTTTGAATAAATTTTCCAATTGGAAACTTTGCTCAAAGTTCCAACTTTGCGTGTATTTACGCGACTATTTTTGTGTTGAAATATTTATTATCAATATCGCCATTTGACGTGTATTTTTGCATAAATTACAAATTTGGAATTTCCGATGTAAGTTCCGTCTGTGCGTGTATTTACGCGACTATTTTTGTGTTGAAATATTTATTATGAATATCGCCATTTGACATGTATTTTTGCATAAATTACAAATTTGGAATTTCCGATGTAAGTTCCGTCTGCGCGTGTATTTTCGCGAGTATTCTGGTCTGAATTTTTTTACAATTTTACCAATTTTCGTGTATTTTTGAATAAATTTTCCAATTGGAAAATTTGCTCAAAGTTCCAACTTTGCGTGTATTTACGCGACTATTTTTGTGTTGAAATATTTATCATCAATATCGCCATTTGAAGTGTATTTTCGCATAAATTACAAATTTGGAATTTTCGATGTAAGTTCCGTCTGCGCGTGTATTTACGCGAGTATTCTGGTCTGAATTTTTTTACAATTTTACCAATTTTCGTGTATTTTTGAATAAATTTTCCAGTTGGAAAATTTGCTCAATGTTCCAACTTTGCGTGTATTTACGCGACTATTTTTGTGTTAAAATATTGATTATCAATATCGCCATATGACGTGTATTTTTGCATAAATTACAAATTTGGAATTTCCGATGTAAGTTCCGTCTGTGCGTGTATTTACGCGAGTATTTTTGTGTTGAAATTTTTTTTATCAATATCACAGTTTGACGTGTATTTATGCATAAATTACAAATTTTGAATTTTCGATGTAAGTTCCGTCTGTGCGTGTATTTACGCGACTATTTTTGTGTTGAAATATTTATTATCAATATCGCCATTTGACGTGTATTTTTGCATAAATTACAAATTTGGAATTTCCGATGTAAGTTCCGTTTGCGCGTGTATTTACGCGAGTATTCTGGTCTGAATTTTTTTTACAATTTTACCAATTTTCGTGTATTTTTGAATAAATTTTCCAATTGGAAAATTTGCTCAAAGTTCCAACATTGCGTGTATTTACGCGACTATTTTTGTGTTGAAATATTTATTGTCAATATCGCCATTTGACGTGTTTTTTTGCATAAATTACAAATTTGGAATTTCCGATGTAAGTTCCGTCTGTGCGTGTATTTACGCGACTATTTTGTGTTGAAATATTTATTATCAATATCGCCATTTGACTTGTATTTTTGCATAAATTACAAATTTGGAATTTCCGATGTAAGTTCCGTCTGCGCGTGTATTTACGCGAGTATTCTGGTCTGAATTTTTTTACAATTTTACCAATTTTCGTGTATTTTTGAATAAATTTTCCAGTTGGAAAATTTGATCAATGTTCCAACTTTGCGTGTATTTACGTGACTATTTTTGTGTTGAAATATTTATTATCAATATCGCCATTTGACGTGTATTTTTGCATAAATTACAAATTTGGAATTTTCGATGTAAGTTCCGTCTGTGCGTGTATTTGCGCGAGTATTTTTGTGTTGAAATTTTTATCATCAATATCACAATTTGACGTGTATTTATGCATAAATTACAAATTTGGAATTTCCGATGTAAGTTCCGTCTGTGCGTGTATTTACGCGAGTATTTTTGTGTTGAAATTTTTTTTATCAATATCACAGTTTGACGTGTATTTATGCATAAATTACAAATTTTGAATTTTCGATGTAAGTTCCGTCTGTGCGTGTATTTACGCGACTATTTTTGTGTTGAAATATTTATTATCAATATCGCCATTTGACGTGTATTTTTGCATAAATTACAAATTTGGAATTTCCGATGTAAGTTCCGTCTGCGCGTGTATTTACGCGAGTATTCTGGTCTGAATTTTTTTACAATTTTACCAATTTTCGTGTATTTTTGAATAAATTTTCCAGTTGGAAAATTTGCTCAATGTTCCAACTTTGCGTGTATTTACGCGACTATTTTTGTGTTGAAATATTGATTATCAATATCGCCATTTGACGTGTATTTTTGCATAAATTACAAATTTGGTATTTCCGATGTAAGTTCCGTCTGCGCGTGTATTTACGCGAGTATTCTGGTCTGAATTTTTTTACAATTTTACCAATTTTCGTGTATTTTTGAATAAATTTTCCAATTGGAAAATTTGCTCAAAGTTCCAACTTTGCGTGTATTTACGCGACTATTTTTGTGTTGAAATATTTATTGTCAATATCGCCATTTGACGTGTTTTTTTGCAAAAATTACAAATTTGGAATTTCCGATGTAAGTTCCGTCTGTGCGTGTATTTACGCGACTATTTTGTGTTGAAATATTTATTATCAATATCGCCATTTGACGTGTATTTTTGCATAAATTACAAATTTGGAATTACCGATGTAAGTTCCGTCTGCGCGTGAATTTGCGCGAGTATTCTGGTCTGAATTTTTTTACAATTTTACCAATTTTCGTGTATTTTTGAATAAATTTTCCAATTGGAAAATTTGCTCAAAGTTCCAACTTTGCGTGTATTTACGCGACTATTTTTGTGTTGAAATATTTATTATCAATATCGCCATTTGACGTGTATTTTTGCATAAATTACAAATTTGGAATTTTCGATGTAAGTTCCGTCTGTGCGTGTATTTGCGCGAGTATTTTTGTGTTGAAATTTTTATCATCAATATCACAATTTGACGTGTATTTATGCATAAATTACAAATTTGGAATTTCCGATGTAAGTTCCGTCTGTGCGTGTATTTACGCGAGTATTTTTGTGTTGAAATTTTTTTTATCAATATCACAGTTTGACGTGTATTTATGCATAAATTACAAATTTTGAATTTTCGATGTAAGTTCCGTCTGTGCGTGTATTTACGCGACTATTTTTGTGTTGAAATATTTATTATCAATATCGCCATTTGACGTGTATTTTTGCATAAATTACAAATTTGGAATTTCCGATGTAAGTTCCGTCTGCGCGTGTATTTACGCGAGTATTCTGGTCTGAATTTTTTTACAATTTTACCAATTTTCGTGTATTTTTGAATAAATTTTCCAGTTGGAAAATTTGCTCAATGTTCCAACTTTGCGTGTATTTACGCGACTATTTTTGTGTTGAAATATTGATTATCAATATCGCCATTTGACGTGTATTTTTGCATAAATTACAAATTTGGTATTTCCGATGTAAGTTCCGTCTGCGCGTGTATTTACGCGAGTATTCTGGTCTGAATTTTTTTACAATTTTACCAATTTTCGTGTATTTTTGAATAAATTTTCCAATTGGAAAATTTGCTCAAAGTTCCAACTTTGCGTGTATTTACGCGACTATTTTTGTGTTGAAATATTTATTGTCAATATCGCCATTTGACGTGTTTTTTTGCAAAAATTACAAATTTGGAATTTCCGATGTAAGTTCCGTCTGTGCGTGTATTTACGCGACTATTTTGTGTTGAAATATTTATTATCAATATCGCCATTTGACGTGTATTTTTGCATAAATTACAAATTTGGAATTACCGATGTAAGTTCCGTCTGCGCGTGAATTTGCGCGAGTATTCTGGTCTGAATTTTTTTACAATTTTACCAATTTTCGTGTATTTTTGAATAAATTTTCCAATTGGAAAATTTGCTCAAAGTTCCAACTTTGCGTGTATTTACGCGACTATTTTTGTGTTGAAATATTTATTATCAATATCGCCATTTGACGTGTATTTTTGCATAAATTACAAATTTGGAATTTTCGATGTAAGTTCCGTCTGTGCGTGTATTTGCGCGAGTATTTTTGTGTTGAAATTTTTATCATCAATATCACAATTTGACGTGTATTTATGCATAAATTACAAATTTGGAATTTCCGATGTAAGTTCCGTCTGTGCGTGTATTTACGCGAGTATTTTTGTGTTGAAATTTTTTTTATCAATATCACAGTTTGACGTGTATTTATGCATAAATTACAAATTTTGAATTTCCGATGTAAGTTCCGTCTGTGCGTGTATTTACACGAGTATTTTTGTGTTGAAATTTTTTTTATCAATATCACAATTTGACGTGTATTTATGCATAAATTACAAATTTGGAATTTTCGATGTAAGTTCCGTCTTTGCATGTATTTACGCGACTATTTTTGTGTTGAAATATTTATTATCAATAGCGCCATTTGACGTGTATTTTTGCATAAATTACAAATTTGGAATTTCCGATGTAAGTTCCGTCTGCGCGTGTATTTACGCGAGTATTCTGGTCTGAATTTTTTTACAATTTTACCAATTTTCGTGTATTTTTGAATAAATTTTCCAGTTGGAAAATTTGCTCAAAGTTCCAACTTTGCGTGTATTTACGCGACTATTTTTGTGTTGAAATATTTATTGTCAATATCGCCATTTGACGTGTTTTTTTGCAAAAATTACAAATTTGGTATTTCCGATGTAAGTTCCGTCTGCGCGTGTATTTACGCGAGTATTCTGGTCTGAATTTTTTTACAATTTTACCAATTTTCGTGTATTTTTGAATAAATTTTCCAATTGGAAAATTTGCTCAAAGTTCCAACTTTGCGTGTATTTACGCGACTATTTTTGTGTTGAAATATTTATTGTCAATATCGCCATTTGACGTGTTTTTTTGCAAAAATTACAAATTTGGAATTTCCGATGTAAGTTCCGTCTGTGCGTGTATTTACGCGACTATTTTGTGTTGAAATATTTATTATCAATATCGCCATTTGACGTGTATTTTTGCATAAATTACAAATTTGGAATTACCGATGTAAGTTCCGTCTGCGCGTGTATTTGCGCGAGTATTCTGGTCTGAATTTTTTTACAATTTTACCAATTTTCGTGTATTTTTGAATAAATTTTCCAATTGGAAAATTTGCTCAAAGTTCCAACTTTGCGTGTATTTACGCGACTATTTTTGTGTTGAAATATTTATTATCAATATCGCCATTTGACGTGTATTTTTGCATAAATTACAAATTTGGAATTTTCGATGTAAGTTCCGTCTGTGCGTGTATTTGCGCGAGTATTTTTGTGTTGAAATTTTTATCATCAATATCACAATTTGACGTGTATTTATGCATAAATTACAAATTTGGAATTTCCGATGTAAGTTCCGTCTGTGCGTGTATTTACGCGAGTATTTTTGTGTTGAAATTTTTTTTATCAATATCACAGTTTGACGTGTATTTATGCATAAATTACAAATTTTGAATTTCCGATGTAAGTTCCGTCTGTGCGTGTATTTACACGAGTATTTTTGTGTTGAAATTTTTTTTATCAATATCACAATTTGACGTGTATTTATGCATAAATTACAAATTTGGAATTTTCGATGTAAGTTCCGTCTTTGCATGTATTTACGCGACTATTTTTGTGTTGAAATATTTATTATCAATAGCGCCATTTGACGTGTATTTTTGCATAAATTACAAATTTGGAATTTCCGATGTAAGTTCCGTCTGCGCGTGTATTTACGCGAGTATTCTGGTCTGAATTTTTTTACAATTTTACCAATTTTCGTGTATTTTTGAATAAATTTTCCAATTGGAAAATTTGCTCAAAGTTCCAACTTTGCGTGTATTTACGCGACTATTTTTGTGTTGAAATATTTATTGTCAATATCGCCATTTGACGTGTTTTTTTGAAAAAATTACAAATTTGGAATTTCCGATGTAAGTTCCGTCTGTGCGTGTATTTACGCGACTATTTTGTGTTGAAATATTTATTATCAATATCGCCATTTGACGTGTATTTTTGCATAAATTACAAATTTGGAATTACCGATGTAAGTTCCGTCTGCGCGTGTATTTGCGCGAGTATTCTGGTCTGAATTTTTTTACAATTTTACCAATTTTCGTGTATTTTTGAATAAATTTTCCAATTGGAAAATTTGCTCAAAGTTCCAACTTTGCGTGTATTTACGCGACTATTTTTGTGTTGAAATATTTATTATCAATATCGCCATTTGACGTGTATTTTTGCATAAATTACAAATTTGGAATTTTCGATGTAAGTTCCGTCTGTGCGTGTATTTGCGCGAGTATTTTTGTGTTGAAATTTTTATCATCAATATCACAATTTGACGTGTATTTATGCATAAATTACAAATTTGGAATTTCCGATGTAAGTTCCGTCTGTGCGTGTATTTACGCGAGTATTTTTGTGTTGAAATTTTTTTTATCAATATCACAGTTTGACGTGTATTTATGCATAAATTACAAATTTTGAATTTCCGATGTAAGTTCCGTCTGTGCGTGTATTTACACGAGTATTTTTGTGTTGAAATTTTTTTTATCAATATCACAATTTGACGTGTATTTATGCATAAATTACAAATTTGGAATTTTCGATGTAAGTTCCGTCTTTGCATGTATTTACGCGACTATTTTTGTGTTGAAATATTTATTATCAATAGCGCCATTTGACGTGTATTTTTGCATAAATTACAAATTTGGAATTTCCGATGTAAGTTCCGTCTGCGCGTGTATTTACGCGAGTATTCTGGTCTGAATTTTTTTACAATTTTACCAATTTTCGTGTATTTTTGAATAAATTTTCCAGTTGGAAAATTTGCTCAAAGTTCCAACTTTGCGTGTATTTACGCGACTATTTTTGTGTTGAAATATTTATTGTCAATATCGCCATTTGACGTGTTTTTTTGCAAAAATTACAAATTTGGTATTTCCGATGTAAGTTCCGTCTGCGCGTGTATTTACGCGAGTATTCTGGTCTGAATTTTTTTACAATTTTACCAATTTTCGTGTATTTTTGAATAAATTTTCCAATTGGAAAATTTGCTCAAAGTTCCAACTTTGCGTGTATTTACGCGACTATTTTTGTGTTGAAATATTTATTGTCAATATCGCCATTTGACGTGTTTTTTTGCAAAAATTACAAATTTGGAATTTCCGATGTAAGTTCCGTCTGTGCGTGTATTTACGCGACTATTTTGTGTTGAAATATTTATTATCAATATGGCCATTTGACGTGTATTTTTGCATAAATTACAAATTTGGAATTACCGATGTAAGTTCCGTCTGCGCGTGTATTTGCGCGAGTATTCTGGTCTGAATTTTTTTACAATTTTACCAATTTTCGTGTATTTTTGAATAAATTTTCCAATTGGAAAATTTGCTCAAAGTTCCAACTTTGCGTGTATTTACGCGACTATTTTTGTGTTGAAATATTTATTATCAATATCGCCATTTGACGTGTATTTTTGCATAAATTACAAATTTGGAATTTTCGATGTAAGTTCCGTCTGTGCGTGTATTTGCGCGAGTATTTTTGTGTTGAAATTTTTATCATCAATATCACAATTTGACGTGTATTTATGCATAAATTACAAATTTGGAATTTCCGATGTAAGTTCCGTCTGTGCGTGTATTTACGCGAGTATTTTTATGTTGAAATTTTTTTTATCAATATCACAGTTTGACGTGTATTTATGCATAAATTACAAATTTTGAATTTCCGATGTAAGTTCCGTCTGTGCGTGTATTTACACGAGTATTTTTGTGTTGAAATTTTTTTTATCAATATCACAATTTGACGTGTATTTATGCATAAATTACAAATTTGGAATTTTCGATGTAAGTTCCGTCTTTGCATGTATTTACGCGACTATTTTTGTGTTGAAATATTTATTATCAATAGCGCCATTTGACGTGTATTTTTGCATAAATTACAAATTTGGAATTTCCGATGTAAGTTCCGTCTGCGCGTGTATTTACGCGAGTATTCTGGTCTGAATTTTTTTACAATTTTACCAATTTTCGTGTATTTTTGAATAAATTTTCCAATTGGAAAATTTGCTCAAAGTTCCAACTTTGCGTGTATTTACGCGACTATTTTTGTGTTGAAATATTTATTGTCAATATCGCCATTTGACGTGTTTTTTTGCAAAAATTACAAATTTGGAATTTCCGATGTAAGTTCCGTCTGTGCGTGTATTTACGCGACTATTTTGTGTTGAAATATTTATTATCAATATCGCCATTTGACGTGTATTTTTGCATAAATTACAAATTTGGAATTTCCGATGTAAGTTCCGTCTGCGCGTGTATTTACGCGAGTATTCTGGTCTGAATTTTTTTACAATTTTACCAATTTTCGTGTATTTTTGAATAAATTTTCCAATTGGAAAATTTGCTCAAAGTTCCAACTTTGCGTGTATTTACGCGACTATTTTTGTGTTGAAATATTTATTATCAATATCGCCATTTGACGTGTATTTTTGCATAAATTACAAATTTGGAATTTTCGATGTAAGTTCCGTCTGTGCGTGTATTTGCGCGAGTATTTTTGTGTTGAAATTTTTATCATCAATATCACAATTTGACGTGTATTTATGCATAAATTACAAATTTGGAATTTCCGATGTAAGTTCCGTCTGTGCGTGTATTTACGCGAGTATTTTTATGTTGAAATTTTTTTTATCAATATCACAGTTTGACGTGTATTTATGCATAAATTACAAATTTTGAATTTCCGATGTAAGTTCCGTCTGTGCGTGTATTTACACGAGTATTTTTGTGTTGAAATTTTTTTTATCAATATCACAATTTGACGTGTATTTATGCATAAATTACAAATTTGGAATTTTCGATGTAAGTTCCGTCTTTGCATGTATTTACGCGACTATTTTTGTGTTGAAATATTTATTATCAATAGCGCCATTTGACGTGTATTTTTGCATAAATTACAAATTTGGAATTTCCGATGTAAGTTCCGTCTGCGCGTGTATTTACGCGAGTATTCTGGTCTGAATTTTTTTACAATTTTACCAATTTTCGTGTATTTTTGAATAAATTTTCCAATTGGAAAATTTGCTCAAAGTTCCAACTTTGCGTGTATTTACGCGACTATTTTTGTGTTGAAATATTTATTGTCAATATCGCCATTTGACGTGTTTTTTTGCAAAAATTACAAATTTGGAATTTCCGATGTAAGTTCCGTCTGTGCGTGTATTTACGCGACTATTTTGTGTTGAAATATTTATTATCAATATCGCCATTTGACGTGTATTTTTGCATAAATTACAAATTTGGAATTTCCGATGTAAGTTCCGTCTGCGCGTGTATTTACGCGAGTATTCTGGTCTGAATTTTTTTACAATTTTACCAATTTTCGTGTATTTTTGAATAAATTTTCCAATTGGAAAATTTGCTCAAAGTTCCAACTTTGCGTGTATTTACGCGACTATTTTTGTGTTGAAATATTTATCATCAATATAGCGATTTGAAGTGTATTTTTGCATAAATTACAAATTTGGAATTTTCGATGTAAGTTCCGTCTGCGCGTATATTTACGCGAGTTTTCTGGTCTGAATTTTTTTACAATTTTACCAATTTTCGTGTATTTTTGAATAAATTTTCCAATTGGAAAATTTGCTCAAAGTTCCAACTTTGCGTGTATTTACGCGACTATTTTTGTGTTGAAATATTTATTGTCAATATCGCCATTTGACGTGTTTTTTTGCATAAATTACAAATTTGGAATATCCCATGTAAGTTCCGTCTGTGCGTGTATTTACGCGACTATTTTGTGTTGAAATATTTATTATCAATATCGCCATTTGACGTGTATTTTTGCATAAATTACAAATTTGGAATTTCCGATGTAAGTTCCGTCTGCGCGTGTATTTACGCGAGTATTCTGGTCTGAATTTTTTTACAATTTTACCAATTTTGGTGTATTTTTGAATAAATTTTCCAGTTGGAAAATTTGCTCAATGTTCCAACTTTGCGTGTATTTACGCGACTATTTTTGTGTTGAAATATTTATTATCAATGTCGCCATTTGACGTGTATTTTTGCATAAATTACAAATTTGGAATTTTCGATGTAAGTTCCGTCTGTGCGTGTATTTGCGCGAGTATTTTTGTGTTGAAATTTTTATTATCAATATCACAATTTGACGTGTATTTATGCATAAATTACAAATTTGGAATTTTCGATGTAAGTTCCGTCTGTGCGTGTATTTACAGGACTATTTTTGTGTTAAAATATTGATTATCAATATCGCCATTTGACGTGTATTTTCGCATAAATTACAAATTTGGAATTTTCGATGTAAGTTCCGTCTGCGCGTGTATTTACGCGAGTATTCTGGTCTGAATTTTTTTACAATTTTACCAATTTTCGTGTATTTTTGAATAAATTTTCCAATTGGAAAATTTGCTCAAAGTTCCAACTTTGCGTGTATTTACGCGACTATTTTTGTGTTGAAATATTTATCATCAATATCGCCATTTGAAGTGTATTTTCGCATAAATTACAAATTTGGAATTTTCGATGTAAGTTCCGTCTGCGCGTGTATTTACGCGAGTATTCTGGTCTGAATTTTTTTACAATTTTACCAATTTTCGTGTATTTTTGAATAAATTTTCCAGTTGGAAAATTTGCTCAATGTTCCAACTTTGCGTGTATTTACGCGACTATTTTTGTGTTAAAATATTGATTATCAATATCGCCATATGACGTGTATTTTTGCATAAATTACAAATTTGGAATTTCCGATGTAAGTTCCGTCTGTGCGTGTATTTACGCGAGTATTTTTGTGTTGAAATTTTTTTTATCAATATCACAGTTTGACGTGTATTTATGCATAAATTACAAATTTTGAATTTTCGATGTAAGTTCCGTCTGTGCGTGTATTTACGCGACTATTTTTGTGTTGAAATATTTATTATCAATATCGCCATTTGACGTGTATTTTTGCATAAATTACAATTTTGGAATTTCCGATGTAAGTTCCGTTTGCGCGTGTATTTACGCGAGTATTCTGGTCTGAATTTTTTTTACAATTTTACCAATTTTCGTGTATTTTTGAATAAATTTTTCAATTGGAAAATTTGCTCAAAGTTCCAACATTGCGTGTATTTACGCGACTATTTTTGTGTTGAAATATTTATTGTCAATATCGCCATTTGACGTGTTTTTTTGCATAAATTACAAATTTGGAATTTCCGATGTAAGTTCCGTCTGTGCGTGTATTTGCGCGAGTATTTTTGTGTTGAAATTTTTATCATCAATATCACAATTTGACGTGTATTTATGCATAAATTACAAATTTGGAATTTCCGATGTAAGTTCCGTCTGTGCGTGTATTTACGCGACTATTTTTGTGTTGAAATATTTATTATCAATATCGCCATTTGACGTGTATTTTTGCATAAATTACAAATTTGGAATTTCCGATGTAAGTTCCGTCTGCGCGTGTATTTACGCGAGTATTCTGGTCTGAATTTTTTTACAATTTTACCAATTTTCGTGTATTTTTGAATAAATTTTCCAGTTGGAAAATTTGCTCAATGTTCCAACTTTGCGTGTATTTACGCGACTATTTTTGTGTTGAAATATTGATTATCAATATCGCCATTTGACGTGTATTTTTGCATAAATTACAAATTTGGTATTTCCGATGTAAGTTCCGTCTGCGCGTGTATTTACGCGAGTATTCTGGTCTGAATTTTTTTACAATTTTACCAATTTTCGTGTATTTTTGAATAAATTTTCCAATTGGAAAATTTGCTCAAAGTTCCAACTTTGCGTGTATTTACGCGACTATTTTTGTGTTAAAATATTTATTGTCAATATCGCCATTTGACGTGTTTTTTTGCAAAAATTACAAATTTGGAATTTCCGATGTAAGTTCCGTCTGTGCGTGTATTTACGCGACTATTTTGTGTTGAAATATTTATTATCAATATCGCCATTTGACGTGTATTTTTGCATAAATTACAAATTTGGAATTACCGATGTAAGTTCCGTCTGCGCGTGTATTTGCGCGAGTATTCTGGTCTGAATTTTTTTACAATTTTACCAATTTTCGTGTATTTTTTAATAAATTTTCCAGTTGGAAAATTTGCTCAATGTTCCAACTTTGCGTGTATTTACGTGACTGTTTTTGTGTTGAAATATTTATTATCAATATCGCCATTTGACGTGTATTTTTGCATAAATTACAAATTTGGAATTTTCGATGTAAGTTCCGTCTATGCGTGTATTTACGCGAGTATTTTTGTGTTGAAATTTTTTTTATCAATATCACAGTTTGACGTGTATTTATGCATAAATTACAAATTTTGAATTTTCGATGTAAGTTCCGTCTGTGCGTGTATTTACGCGACTATTTTTGTGTTGAAATATTTATTATGAATATCGCCATTTGACATGTATTTTTGCATAAATTACAAATTTGGAATTTCCGATGTAAGTTCCGTCTGCGCGTGTATTTACGCGAGTATTCTGGTCTGAATTTTTTTACAATTTTACCAATTTTCGTGTATTTTTGAATAAATTTTCTAATTGGAAAATTTGCTCAAAGTTCCAACTTTGCGTGTATTTACGCGACTATTTTTGTGTTGAAATATTTATTATCAATATCGCCATTTGACGTGTATTTTTGCATAAATTACAAATTTGGAATTTCCGATGTAAGTTCCGTCTGCGCGTGTATTTTCGCGAGTATTCTGGTCTGAATTTTTTTACAATTTTACCAATTTTCGTGTATTTTTGAATAAATTTTCCAATTGGAAAATTTGCTCAAAGTTCCAACTTTGCGTGTATTTACGCGACTATTTTTGTGTTGAAATATTTATTGTCAATATCGCCATTTGACGTGTTGTTTTGCATAAATTACAAATTTGGAATATCCCATGTAAGTACCGTCTGTGCGTGTATTTACGCGACTATTTTGTGTTGAAATATTTATTATCAATATCGCCATTTGACGTGTATTTTTGCATAAATTACAAATTTGAAATTTCCGATGTAAGTTCCGTCTGCGCGTGTATTTACGCGAGTATTCTGGTCTGAATTTTTTTACAATTTTACCAATTTTCGTGTATTTTTGAATAAATTTTCCAGTTGGAAAATTTGCTCAATGTTCCAACTTTGCGTGTATTTACGCGACTATTTTTGTGTTAAAATATTGATTATCAATATCGCCATTTGACGTGTATTTTTGCATAAATTACAAATTTGGAATTTCCGATGTAAGTTCCGTCTGTGCGTGTATTTACACGAGTATTTTTGTGTTGAAATTTTTTTTATCAATATCACAATTTGACGTGTATTTATGCATAAATTACAAATTTGGAATTTTCGATGTAAGTTCCGTCTTTGCATGTATTTACGCGACTATTTTTGTGTTGAAATATTTATTATCAATAGCGCCATTTGACGTGTATTTTTGCATAAATTACAAATTTGGAATTTTCGATGTAAGTTCCGTCTGCGCGTGTATTTACGCGAGTATTCTGGTCTGAATTTTTTTACAATTTTACCAATTTTCGTGTATTTTTGAATAAATTTTCCAATTGGAAAATTTGCTCAAAGTTCCAACTTTGCGTGTATTTACGCGACTATTTTTGTGTTGAAATATTTATCATCAATATCGCCATTTGATGTGTATTTTTGCATAAATTACAAATTTGGAATTTTCGATGTAAGTTCCGTCTGCGCGTGTATTTACGCGAGTATTCTGGTCTGAATTTTTTTACAATTTTACCAATTTTCGTGTATTTTTGAATAAATTTTCCAATTGGAAAATTTGCTCAAAGTTCCAACTTTGCGTGTATTTACGCGACTATTTTTGTGTTGAAATATTTATTGTCAATATCGCCATTTGACGTGTTTTTTTGCATAAATTACAAATTTGGAACATCCCATGTAAGTTCCGTCTGTGCGTGTATTTACGCGACTATTTTGTGTTAAAATATTTATTATCAATATCGCCATTTGACGTGTATTTTTGCATAAATTACAAATTTGGAATTTCCGATGTAAGTTCCGTCTGCGCGTGTATTTACGCGAGTATTCTGGTCTGAATTTTTTTACAATTTTACCAATTTTCGTGTATTTTTGAATAAATTTTCCAGTTGGAAAATTTGCTCAATGTTCCAACTTTGCGTGTATTTACGCGACTATTTTTGTGTTGAAATATTTATTATCAATGTCGCCATTTGACGTGTATTTTTGCATAAATTACAAATTTGGAATTTTCGATGTAAGTTCCGTCTGTGCGTGTATTTGCGCGAGTATTTTTGTTTTGAAATTTTTATTATTAATATCACAATTTGACGTGTATTTATGCATAAATTACAAATTTGGAATTTTCGATGTAAGTTCCGTCTGTGCGTGTATTTACAGGACTATTTTTGTGTTAAAATATTGATTATCAATATCGCCATTTGACGTGTATTTTCGCATAAATTACAAATTTGGAATTTTCGATGTAAGTTCCGTCTGCGCGTGTATTTACGCGAGTATTCTGGTCTGAATTTTTTTACAATTTTACCAATTTTCGTGTATTTTTGAATAAATTTTCCAATTGGAAAATTTGCTCAAAGTTCCAACTTTGCGTGTATTTACGCGACTATTTTTGTGTTGAAATATTTATTGTCAATATCGCCATTTGACGTGTTGTTTTGCATAAATTACAAATTTGGAATATCCCATGTAAGTTTCGTCTGTGCGTGTATTTACGCGACTATTTTGTGTTGAAATATTTATTATCAATATCGCCATTTGACGTGTATTTTTGCATAAATTACAAATTTGGAATTTCCGATGTAAGTTCCGTCTGCGCGTGTATTTACGCGAGTATTCTGGTCTGAATTTTTTTACAATTTTACCAATTTTCGTGTATTTTTGAATAAATTTTCCAGTTGGAAAATTTGCTCAATGTTCCAACTTTGCGTGTATTTACGCGACTATTTTTGTGTTGAAATATTTATTATCAATGTCGCCATTTGACGTGTATTTTTGCATAAATTACAAATTTGGAATTTTCGATGTACGTTCCGTCTGTGCGTGTATTTGCGCGAGTATTTTTGTGTTGAAATTTTTATTATCAATATCACAATTTGACGTGTATTTATGCATAAATTACAAATTTGGAATTTTCGATGTAAGTTCCGTCTGTGCGTGTATTTACAGGACTATTTTTGTGTTAAAATATTGATTATCAATATCGCCATTTGACGTGTATTTTTGCATATATTACAAATTTGGAATTTCCGATGTAAGTTCCGTCTGTGCGTGTATTTACGCGAGTATTTTTGTGTTGAAATTTTTTTTATCCATATCACAATTTGACGTGTATTTATGCATAAATTACAAATTTTGAATTTTCGATGTAAGTTCCGTCTGTGCGTGTATTTACGCGACTATTTTTGTGTTGAAATATTTATTATCAATATCGCCATTTGACGTGTATTTTTGCAAAAATTACAAATTTGGAATTTTCGATGTAAGTTCCGTCTGTGCCTGTATTTATGCGAGAATTCTGGTCTTAAATTTTTTTCTTCAATTTTACCAATTTTCGTGTATTAGTGAATAAATTTTCCAATTGGAAAATTTCCGATGTAAGATCCAACTATGCGTGTATTTACGCGACTTTTTTTGTGTTGAAATATTTATTAGCAATATCACAATTTGACATGTATATATGCATAAATTACAAATTTGGAATTTTCGATGTAAGTTCCGTCTGTGCGTGTATTTACGCAACTATTTTTGTGTTGAAATATTTATTATCAATAGCGCCATTTGACGTGTATTTTTGCATAAATTACAAATTTGGAATTTCCGATGTAAGTTCCGTCTGCGCGTGTATTTACGCGAGTATTCTGGTCTGAATTTTTTTACAATTTTACCAATTTTCGTGTATTTTTGAATAAATTTTCCAATTGGAAAATTTGCTCAAAGTTCCAACTTTGCGTGTATTTACGCGACTATTTTTGTGTTGAAATATTTATTGTCAATATCGCCATTTGACGTGTTTTTTTGCAAAAATTACAAATTTGGAATTTCCGATGTAAGTTCCGTCTGTGCGTGTATTTACGCGACTCACGGTGCGCTTGGATTAAGTTCAACCCAAAAGTCTTTGCACATCACCGTTTTCTTTTGGAATTACTTCGGGGATGTCTTCTGATTATTTTAAGACAAAAATGAAAATAATCGGTGGAGGGAAACTGAAATTATCTTGATATTTCATTTTTTTATAGGTTATTCTATGTAATTTCTTAAAAAAAAGGTTTCCTTCAATTTTTTTTTCTACAAAAGTTGTATTTCGGATTCAGTAAAGAATCTCTATGATAGTTAATGAATTTAAAAAATTTGAACTATTAAATTTGTTAATAAATATTGTAAAAACATGGTTTTTCATTCGTTTTTCGAAAGTAACTCGTCTTGTAATTACTTTACACCAAAATTTTTAAAAGATAATTTGAAGTACATAAGATTCTATGTAAAACTGAAAAAAGAAGACTGTTCTATCTTTTACCGTTCCTTAGATATGACACGTTGAAGTTGCCTTTCAATGAGAAATTTAAACTTCGGAGCTTATTATTCGATGAATTTTTTTATTTAATATCCTAATATAACAATTATAATAAAAATTATTCAAGGGAACTCTTTTTCGAATAATTTCAGATAGACAAAATTGATTTATCTCTAATGGTATTATTATTATAGGTATTTCAAAAACACATTTCTCTCAATAACTGGTTATTTTGTATTTATTTTGAAGATTCAATGAAATCATATTACAATTATTAATTGTAAAACATATACATTTTTAAGACATGTGCAAACCATTGTATTCACAAACAGCTCGTAGTAGTCGGTTTGAATACTCTGAATGATCACTGGATACTTTATGTTTTATCCAAACGCTTTTGAAGTCCGAATGTAAGGACTCAATAACTTGTTCACTGTAAAATCCGAGACCACTTTGTGTCTTTTTGCAGAACTCAGGGACGTGATAGAAGACAGCATGAACTTTCGGCGTAACGGAAATGTTTAGTTCTAAGTAACTGTTTCTAAATTCTCTAATTTTATCTTCAAAATTTGTATCCAGGATTTTACTAAAGCATGCGTCTACAACATCCTTAAAGGCTTTAAAAACTTCAATATATTTCAGACATCCTATGTTTTTACTTCTTGAGCGCAATAAATCAAGCTTTTTCAATAAAATTCTACAAGAATTTCCGTTAAATGATGGGCTACCATGTGTTATGTCCCGCTGAACATTACATGCCTTTGCCCAAAGAAGAGCATCTTCCTCACATTCATTCAACAAATTCGAAAATAAAACATTGACTACTCCTAACATTAAATGCAATTGGGGTGGCGGAATCAGGTCAAGATATATTCTATCATCATTGGTCATCAAAATAGGAGGATGAACGCAATTTTTGAAGTTTTTCGCATCAGATATTTTACCGCCTGCTTCACTCCAGTTTACGTAATTTTCTAAAGTGTTTCCTACAGTTCTATAAACCGCTTCTTCTTTAAGTTCATTTTTTTTCGCATAACACCACGTGCAAGGAAAAGAACTACTGTGACTCATAATTCCCGATATAATGTTAGCTAGTTTTAAGTCAGTGGCAATCGTTCCTAGAAAATCGTTGATATTCAATTCAGACCACAAAAGAGATACATTATTATAATTTTCAGAACATTGCGTTAATGCGATAATAAACAATTTATTGACACCCGAATCTTTAAATCGCTTAGCGAGAATTCCCTGATCGTAAGTTTGACGACAACCGGTACGTTCGTGATTTTCATTAGTCGACTGAACAGAGAGACTTATTTTTAAGAACCCTCCCCCACCATCAATACCAAATTTCAGGTGAACATCAGAAACTTCTCGCTTTTCTTTGACATGATTAATTAAACCCTTAAGGTCTGTGCAAATAGCAACCGCTTCAGAGGATGTTGAAATAATTTGACTATTTTTCAAATTCACAAAATTAAAATTTTTAACAGAAAAATATTTATCTACGCAGTGAATTTTTTCTGACAATTTCTGTTTTAAATGAGGTTCAACTAGTTTAGAATTACTTGTAGCCACGCGTAAAGCTTGTGCAATGCCAATCGTTTTCTTTTGACTGAGGTGAAACCGATTTTGAATTTTTAAAAAATCATCTACAGATAGAAGCTGTTGTTTTGGTGTATTTTTGTTATTGTTTGCACCTACGGTTATATTCATAGGCTGACCACCTCGAATTTGACAAAGAGAAACTGATGTACTCTTTTCCTCATTTGATTCTTCAAGTTTCCGTTTCAACAATGATGAAACAACTTGCTCTGTTGCTTTAGGACCCAATTTCACGATACTCTCGGTAATATTATCTAAGCGAGTTGTTAAGCTACATTTGTGAGGAAGTCCTTTGCCAATTAATGATAAACAATAATCGCAGCGTTTTTCTGAAGAATTATTGATTTTCCCTAAAAATTAAAATTAAAATAAATTCGAAACAAATTAAAATTAATTGCAGTATTCGGATAAACAATCATAAAAAAATAAAAAATCTACATATAGAGATTAAAAAATATTATACCTGAAATTTCTTTATTTGTTATATCAGTAAAACACTTTTTGGAAGTACTACTTTTTGACTCCGAAAGAAGAATATTTGTGGGAACAGAATACCTTACGAGTTGGCAAACATAACAATTGCATAAAGCTTTGCTGCTTAAGCGAGTTTTAATATTCTTGAGTGGTTCCAGGTCAGAAAAAATTGATAATTTCACTGTGTTTTCCGTATCATCTTTGACAATATATAATTTTCTTTTGCAAGTGGTACATACAGCATTAGGTAATCTTTCATCACATGGATCATATTCATACATTTTTTCTACGTAACTTTTTAACTTCCCTTGTACAAGAGACATAACTTTTGACCTTCCAAAACACAATAAACAAACTTTTGACCGGTTTTCATTATGCGTTCCCGCTTTCGGCATTTTAATTTATAAAAACAGTTATCGCTAAACTTTGGTTCACTGACATGACAGATAACAAAATTGAAAATAAATAATTATTTGTTACCATGGAAATGGTCAGTATTCAATTATTCAAAATTCTGTAACTTTTATACTACTGAAGATAAATTAATTTTATCTATCGCAAATTATTCGAAAAAGAGTCCTCTTAATTATGTTTTATTATAATTGTTATATTAGGATATTAAATAAAAGAATTCATCGAATAATGAGCTCCCAAGTTTAAATTTTTCATTGAATAGCAACTTCAACGTGTCATATCTAAGGAACGGTAATAGGTAGAACAGTCTTCTTTTTTCAGTTTTATAGATAATCTTATGTACTTCAAATTATCTTTGAAAAATTTTGGTGTAAATTAATTACAAGACGAGTTAATTTCAAAAAACGAATGAAAAACCATGTTCTTCCATTATTTATTAACAAATTTAATAGTTCAAATTTTTTAAATTCATTAACTATCATAGAGATTCTTTACTGAATCCGAAATACAACTTTTGTAGAAAAAAAATTGAAGGAAACCTTTTTTTAAAGAAATTACATAGAATAACCTATAAAAAAAAATAAAAAATCAAGATAATTTCAGTTTCCCTCCACCGATTATTTTCATTTTTGTCTTAAAATAATCAGAAGACATCCCCGAAGTAATTCCAAAAGAAAACGGTGATGTGCAAAGACTTTTGGGTTGAACTTAATCCAAGCCCACCGTGGACTATTTTGTGTTGAAATATTTATTATCAATATCGCCATTTGACGTATATTTTTGCATAAATTACAAATTTGGAATTTCCGATGTAAGTTCCGTCTGCGCGTGTATTTACGCGAGTATTCTGGTCTTAAATTTTTATCATCAATTTTACCAATTTTCGTGTATTTTTGAATAAAGTTTTTAGTTGGAAAATTTGCTCAATGTTCCAACTTTGCGTGTATTTACGCGACTATTTTTGTGTTGAAATATTTATTATCAATGTCGCCATTTGACGTGTATTTTTGCATAAATTACAAATTTGGAATTTTCGATGTAAGTTCCGTCTGTGCGTGTATTTGCGCGAGTATTTTTGTGTTGAAATTTTTATTATCAATATCACAATTTGACGTGTATTTATGCATAAATTACAAATTTGGAATTTTCGATGTAAGTTCCGTCTGTGCGTGTATTTACAGGACTATTTTTGTGTTAAAATATTGATTATCAATATCGCCATTTGACGTGTATTTTTGCATAAATTACAAATTTGGAATTTCCGATGTAAGTTCCGTCTGTGCGTGTATTTACGCAACTATTTTTGTGTTGAAATATTTATTATCAATATCGCCATTTGACGTGTATTTTTGCATAAATTACAAATTTGGAATTTTCGATGTATGTTCCGTCTGTGCGTGTATTTACGCAACTATTTTCGTGTTGCAATATTTTTTATCAATTTCACCATTTCGCATTTATTTTTGCTTAAATTTTAAATTTGGAAATTTCGATGTAAGTTGCTTTTGCACGTGTATTTACGCGAGTATTTAAGTCACAAAATAATTTTTTTAATTTTATAATTTTGCGTGTATTTTTGCATAAATTACAAATTTGGAATTTCCGATGTAAGTTCCGTCTGCGCGTGTATTTACGCGAGTATTCTGGTCTGAATTTTTTTACAATTTTACCAATTTTCGTGTATTTTTGAATAAATTTTCCAGTTGGAAAATTTGCTCAATGTTCCAACTTTGCGTGTATTTACGCGACTATTTTTGTGTTAAAATATTGATTATCAATATCGCCATTTGACGTGTATTTTTGCATAAATTACAAATTTGGAATTTCCTATGTAAGTTCCGTCTGTGCGTGTATTTACACGAGTATTTTTGTGTTGAAATTTTTTTTATGAATATCACAATTTGACGTGTATTTATGCATAAATTACAAATTTGGAATTTTCGATGTAAGTTCCGTCTGTGCATGTATTTACGCGACTATTTTTGTGTTGAAATATTTATTATCAATAGCTCCATTTGACGTGTATTTTTGCAAAAATTACAAATTTGGAATTTTCGATGTAAGTTCCGTCTGTGCCTGTATTTACGCGAGAATTCTGGTCTTAAATTTTTATCATCAATTTTACCAATTTTCGTGTATTAGAGAATAAATTTTCCAATTGGAAAATTTCCGATGTAAGATCCAACTATGCGTGTATTTACGCGACTATTTTTGTGTTGAAATATTTATTAGCAATATCACAATTTGACGTGTATATATGCATAAATTACAAATTTGGAATTTTCGATGTAAGTTCCGTCTGTGCGTGTATTTACGCAACTATTTTTGTGTTGAAATATTTATTATCAATATCGCCATTTGACGTGTATTTTTGCATAAATTACAAATTTGGAATTTCCGATGTAAGTTCCGTCTGCGCGTGTATTTACGCGAGTATTCTGGTCTGAATTTTTTTACAATTTTACCAATTTTCGTGTATTTTTGAATAAATTTTCCAGTTGAAAAATTTGCTCAATGTTCCAACTTTGCGTGTATTTACGCGACTATTTTTGTGTTAAAATATTGATTATCAATATCGCCATTTGACGTGTATTTTTGCATAAATTACAATTTTGGAATTTCCGATGTAAGTTCCGTCTGTGCGTGTATTTACACGAGTATTTTTGTGTTGAAATTTTGTTTATCAATTTCACCATTTCGCATTTATTTTTGCTTAAATTTTAAATTTGGAAATTTCGATGTAAGTTGCTTTTGCACGTGTATTTACGCGAGTATTTAAGTCACAAAATAATTTTTTTAATTTTATAATTTTGCGTGTATTTTTGCATAAATTACAAATTTGGAATTTCCGATGTAAGTTCCGTCTGCGCGTGTATTTACGCGAGTATTCTGGTCTGAATTTTTTTACAATTTTACCAATTTTCGTGTATTTTTGAATAAATTTTCCAGTTGGAAAATTTGCTCAATGTTCCAACTTTGCGTGTATTTACGCGACTATTTTTGTGTTAAAATATTGATTATCAATATCGCCATTTGACGTGTATTTTTGCATAAATTACAAATTTGGAATTTCCGATGTAAGTTCCGTCTGTGCGTGTATTTACACGAGTATTTTTGTGTTGAAATTTTTTTTATCAATATCACAATTTGACGTGTATTTATGCATAAATTACAAATTTGGAATTTTCGATGTAAGTTCCGTCTGTGCATGTATTTACGCGACTATTTTTGTGTTGAAATATTTATTATCAATATCGCCATTTGACGTGTATTTTTGCATAAATTACAAATTTGGAATTTCCGATGTAAGTTCCGTCTGCGCGTGTATTTACGCGAGTATTCTGGTCTGAATTTTTTTACAATTTTACCAATTTTCGTGTATTTTTGAATAAATTTTCCAATTGGAAAATTTGCTCAAAGTTCCAACTTTGCGTGTATTTACGCGACTATTTTTGTGTTGAAATATTTATTGTCAATATCGCCATTTGACGTGTTTTTTTGCATAAATTACAAATTTGGAATTTCCGATGTAAGTTCCGTCTGTGCGTGTATTTACGCGACTATTTTGTGTTGAAATATTTATTATTAATATCGCCATTTGACGTGTATTTTTGCATAAATTACAAATTTGGAATTTCCGATGTAAGTTCCGTCTGCGCGTGTATTTACGCGAGTATTCTGGTATGAATTTTTTTACAATTTTACCAATTTTCGTGTATTTTTGAATAAATTTTCCAGTTGGAAAATTTGCTCAATGTTCCAACTTTGCGTGTATTTACGCGACTATTTTTGTGTTAAAATATTGATTATGAATATCGCCATTTGACGTGTATTTTTGCATAAATTACAAATTTGGAATTTTCGATGTAAGTTCCGTCTGTGCGTGTATTTGCGCGAGTATTTTTGTGTTGAAATTTTTTTTATCAATATCACAATTTGACGTGTATTTATGCATAAATTACAAATTTGGAATTTTCGATGTAAGTTCCGTCTGTGCATGTATTTACGCGACTATTTTTGTGTTGAAATATTTATTATCAATAGCTCCATTTGACGTGTATTTTTGCAAAAATTACAAATTTGGAATTTTCGATGTAAGTTCCGTCTGTGCCTGTATTTACGCGAGAATTCTGGTCTTAAATTTTTATCATCAATTTTACCAATTTTCGTGTATTAGTGAATAAATTTTCCAATTGGAAAATTTCCGATGTAAGATCCAACTATGCGTGTATTTACGCGACAATTTTTGTGTTGAAATATTTATTAGCAATATCACAATTTGACGTGTATATATGCATAAATTACAAATTTGGAATTTTCGATGTAAGTTCCGTCTGTGCGTGTATTTACGCAACTATTTTTGTGTTGAAATATTTATTATCAATATCGCCATTTGACGTGTATTTTTGCATAAATTACAAATTTGGAATTTTCGATGTATGTTCCGTCTGTGCGTGTATTTACGCAACTATTTTCGTGTTGCAATATTTTTTATCAATTTCACCATTTCGCATTTATTTTTGCTTAAATTTTAAATTTGGAAATTTCGATGTAAGTTGCTTTTGCACGTGTATTTACGCGAGTATTTAAGTCACAAAATAATTTTTTTAATTTTATAATTTTGCGTGTATTTTTGCATAAATTACAAATTTGGAATTTCCGATGTAAGTTCCGTCTGCGCGTGTATTTACGCGAGTATTCTGGTCTGAATTTTTTTACAATTTTACCAATTTTCGTGTATTTTTGAATAAATTTTCCAGTTGGAAAATTTGCTCAATGTTCCAACTTTGCGTGTATTTACGCGACTATTTTTGTGTTAAAATATTGATTATCAATATCGCCATTTGACGTGTATTTTTGCATAAATTACAAATTTGTAATTTCCGATGTAAGTTCCGTCTGTGCGTGTATTTACACGAGTATTTTTGTGTTGAAATTTTTTTTATCAATATCACAATTTGACGTGTATTTATGCATAAATTACAAATTTGGAATTTTCGATGTAAGTTCCGTCTGTGCATGTATTTACGCGACTATTTTTGTGTTGAAATATTTATTATCAATATCGCCATTTGACGTGTATTTTTGCATAAATTACAAATTTGGAATTTCCGATGTAAGTTCCGTCTGCGCGTGTATTTACGCGAGTATTCTGGTCTGAATTTTTTTACAATTTTACCAATTTTCGTGTATTTTTGAATAAATTTTCCAATTGGAAAATTTGCTCAAAGTTCCAACTTTGCGTGTATTTACGCGACTATTTTTGTGTTGAAATATTTATTGTCAATATCGCCATTTGACGTGTTTTTTTGCATAAATTACAAATTTGGAATTTCCGATGTAAGTTCCGTCTGTGCGTGTATTTACGCGACTATTTTGTGTTGAAATATTTATTATTAATATCGCCATTTGACGTGTATTTTTGCATAAATTACAAATTTGGAATTTCCGATGTAAGTTCCGTCTGCGCGTGTATTTACGCGAGTATTCTGGTATGAATTTTTTTACAATTTTACCAATTTTCGTGTATTTTTGAATAAATTTTCCAGTTGGAAAATTTGCTCAAAGTTCCAACTTTGCGTGTATTTACGCGACTATTTTTGTGTTGAAATATTTATCATCAATATCGCCATTTGACGTGTATTTTTGCATAAATTACAAATTTGGAATTTCCGATGTAAGTTCCGTCTGCGCGTGTATTTACGCGAGTATTCTGGTCTGAATTTTTTTACAATTTTACCAATTTTCGTGTATTTTTGAATAAATTTTCCAGTTGGAAAATTTGCTCAATGTTCCAACTTTGCGTGTATTTACGTGACTATTTTTGTGTTGAAATATTTATTATCAATATCGCCATTTGACGTGTATTTTTGCATAAATTACAAATTTGGAATTTTCGATGTAAGTTCCGTCTGTGCGTGTATTTACAGGACTATTTTTGTGTTAAAATATTGATTATCAATATCGCCATTTGACGTGTATTTATGCATAAATTACAAATTTGGAATTTTCGATGTAAGTTCCGTCTGTGCATGTATTTACGCGACTATTTTTGTGTTGAAATATTTATTATCAATAGCTCCATTTGACGTGTATTTTTGCAAAAATTACAAATTTGGAATTTTCGATGTAAGTTCCGTCTGTGCCTGTATTTACGCGAGAATTCTGGTCTTAAATTTTTATCATCAATTTTACCAATTTTCGTGTATTAGTGAATAAATTTTCCAATTGGAAAATTTCCGATGTAAGATCCAACTATGCGTGTATTTACGCGACAATTTTTGTGTTGAAATATTTATTAGCAATATCACAATTTGACGTGTATATATGCATAAATTACAAATTTGGAATTTTCGATGTAAGTTCCGTCTGTGCGTGTATTTACGCAACTATTTTTGTGTTGAAATATTTATTATCAATATCGCCATTTGACGTGTATTTTTGCATAAATTACAAATTTGGAATTTTCGATGTATGTTCCGTCTGTGCGTGTATTTACGCAACTATTTTCGTGTTGCAATATTTTTTATCAATTTCACCATTTCGCATTTATTTTTGCTTAAATTTTAAATTTGGAAATTTCGATGTAAGTTGCTTTTGCACGTGTATTTACGCGAGTATTTAAGTCACAAAATAATTTTTTTAATTTTATAATTTTGCGTGTATTTTTGCATAAATTACAAATTTGGAATTTCCGATGTAAGTTCCGTCTGCGCGTGTATTTACGCGAGTATTCTGGTCTGAATTTTTTTACAATTTTACCAATTTTCGTGTATTTTTGAATAAATTTTCCAGTTGGAAAATTTGCTCAATGTTCCAACTTTGCGTGTATTTACGCGACTATTTTTGTGTTAAAATATTGATTATCAATATCGCCATTTGACGTGTATTTTTGCATAAATTACAAATTTGTAATTTCCGATGTAAGTTCCGTCTGTGCGTGTATTTACACGAGTATTTTTGTATTGAAATTTTTTTTATCAATATCACAATTTGACGTGTATTTATGCATAAATTACAAATTTGGAATTTTCGATGTAAGTTCCGTCTGTGCATGTATTTACGCGACTATTTTTGTGTTGAAATATTTATTATCAATATCGCCATTTGACGTGTATTTTTGCATAAATTACAAATTTGGAATTTCCGATGTAAGTTCCGTCTGCGCGTGTATTTACGCGAGTATTCTGGTCTGAATTTTTTTACAATTTTACCCATTTTCGTGTATTTTTGAATAAATTTTCCAATTGGAAAATTTGCTCAAAGTTCCAACTTTGCGTGTATTTACGCGACTATTTTTGTGTTGAAATATTTATTGTCAATATCGCCATTTGACGTGTTTTTTTGCATAAATTACAAATTTGGAATTTCCGATGTAAGTTCCGTCTGTGCGTGTATTTACGCGACTATTTTGTGTTGAAATATTTATTATCAATATCGCCATTTGACGTGTATTTTTGCATAAATTACAAATTTGGAATTTCCGATGTAAGTTCCGTCTGCGCGTGTATTTACGCGAGTATTCTGGTCTGAATTTTTTTACAATTTTACCAATTTTCGTGTATTTTTGAATAAATTTTCCAGTTGGAAAATTTGCTCAAAGTTCCAACTTTGCGTGTATTTACGCGACTATTTTTGTGTTGAAATATTTATCATCAATATCGCCATTTGACGTGTATTTTTGCATAAATTACAAATTTGGAATTTCCGATGTAAGTTCCGTCTGCGCGTGTATTTACGCGAGTATTCTGGTCTGAATTTTTTTACAATTTTACCAATTTTCGTGTATTTTTGAATAAATTTTCCAGTTGGAAAATTTGCTCAATGTTCCAACTTTGCGTGTATTTACGCGACTATTTTTGTGTTAAAATATTGATTATCAATATCGCCATTTGACGTGTATTTTTGCATAAATTACAAATTTGTAATTTCCGATGTAAGTTCCGTCTGTGCGTGTATTTACACGAGTATTTTTGTGTTGAAATTTTTTTTATCAATATCACAATTTGACGTGTATTTATGCATAAATTACAAATTTGGAATTTTCGATGTAAGTTCCGTCTGTGCATGTATTTACGCGACTATTTTTGTGTTGAAATATTTATTATCAATATCGCCATTTGACGTGTATTTTTGCATAAATTACAAATTTGGAATTTCCGATGTAAGTTCCGTCTGCGCGTGTATTTACGCGAGTATTCTGGTCTGAATTTTTTTACAATTTTACCAATTTTCGTGTATTTTTGAATAAATTTTCCAATTGGAAAATTTGCTCAAAGTTCCAACTTTGCGTGTATTTACGCGACTATTTTTGTGTTGAAATATTTATTGTCAATATCGCCATTTGACGTGTTTTTTTGCATAAATTACAAATTTGGAATTTCCGATGTAAGTTCCGTCTGTGCGTGTATTTACGCGACTATTTTGTGTTGAAATATTTATTATTAATATCGCCATTTGACGTGTATTTTTGCATAAATTACAAATTTGGAATTTCCGATGTAAGTTCCGTCTGCGCGTGTATTTACGCGAGTATTCTGGTATGAATTTTTTTACAATTTTACCAATTTTCGTGTATTTTTGAATAAATTTTCCAGTTGGAAAATTTGCTCAAAGTTCCAACTTTGCGTGTATTTACGCGACTATTTTTGTGTTGAAATATTTATCATCAATATCGCCATTTGACGTGTATTTTTGCATAAATTACAAATTTGGAATTTCCGATGTAAGTTCCGTCTGCGCGTGTATTTACGCGAGTATTCTGGTCTGAATTTTTTTACAATTTTACCAATTTTCGTGTATTTTTGAATAAATTTTCCAGTTGGAAAATTTGCTCAATGTTCCAACTTTGCGTGTATTTACGTGACTATTTTTGTGTTGAAATATTTATTATCAATATCGCCATTTGACGTGTATTTTTGCATAAATTACAAATTTGGAATTTTCGATGTAAGTTCCGTCTGTGCGTGTATTTACAGGACTATTTTTGTGTTAAAATATTGATTATCAATATCGCCATTTGACGTGTATTTATGCATAAATTACAAATTTGGAATTTTCGATGTAAGTTCCGTCTGTGCATGTATTTACGCGACTATTTTTGTGTTGAAATATTTATTATCAATAGCTCCATTTGACGTGTATTTTTGCAAAAATTACAAATTTGGAATTTTCGATGTAAGTTCCGTCTGTGCCTGTATTTACGCGAGAATTCTGGTCTTAAATTTTTATCATCAATTTTACCAATTTTCGTGTATTAGTGAATAAATTTTCCAATTGGAAAATTTCCGATGTAAGATCCAACTATGCGTGTATTTACGCGACAATTTTTGTGTTGAAATATTTATTAGCAATATCACAATTTGACGTGTATTTATGCATAAATTACAAATTTGGAATTTTCGATGTAAGTTCCGTCTGTGCGTGTATTTACGCAACTATTTTTGTGTTGAAATATTTATTATCAATATCGCCATTTGACGTGTATTTTTGCATAAATTACAAATTTGGAATTTTCGATGTATGTTCCGTCTGTGCGTGTATTTACGCAACTATTTTCGTGTTGCAATATTTTTTATCAATTTCACCATTTCGCATTTATTTTTGCTTAAATTTTAAATTTGGAAATTTCGATGTAAGTTGCTTTTGCACGTGTATTTACGCGAGTATTTAAGTCACAAAATAATTTTTTTAATTTTATAATTTTGCGTGTATTTTTGCATAAATTACAAATTTGGAATTTCCGATGTAAGTTCCGTCTGCGCGTGTATTTACGCGAGTATTCTGGTCTGAATTTTTTTACAATTTTACCAATTTTCGTGTATTTTTGAATAAATTTTCCAGTTGGAAAATTTGCTCAATGTTCCAACTTTGCGTGTATTTACGCGACTATTTTTGTGTTAAAATATTGATTATCAATATCGCCATTTGACGTGTATTTTTGCATAAATTACAAATTTGTAATTTCCGATGTAAGTTCCGTCTGTGCGTGTATTTACACGAGTATTTTTGTATTGAAATTTTTTTTATCAATATCACAATTTGACGTGTATTTATGCATAAATTACAAATTTGGAATTTTCGATGTAAGTTCCGTCTGTGCATGTATTTACGCGACTATTTTTGTGTTGAAATATTTATTATCAATATCGCCATTTGACGTGTATTTTTGCATAAATTACAAATTTGGAATTTCCGATGTAAGTTCCGTCTGCGCGTGTATTTACGCGAGTATTCTGGTCTGAATTTTTTTACAATTTTACCCATTTTCGTGTATTTTTGAATAAATTTTCCAATTGGAAAATTTGCTCAAAGTTCCAACTTTGCGTGTATTTACGCGACTATTTTTGTGTTGAAATATTTATTGTCAATATCGCCATTTGACGTGTTTTTTTGCATAAATTACAAATTTGGAATTTCCGATGTAAGTTCCGTCTGTGCGTGTATTTACGCGACTATTTTGTGTTGAAATATTTATTATCAATATCGCCATTTGACGTGTATTTTTGCATAAATTACAAATTTGGAATTTCCGATGTAAGTTCCGTCTGCGCGTGTATTTACGCGAGTATTCTGGTCTGAATTTTTTTACAATTTTACCAATTTTCGTGTATTTTTGAATAAATTTTCCAGTTGGAAAATTTGCTCAAAGTTCCAACTTTGCGTGTATTTACGCGACTATTTTTGTGTTGAAATATTTATCATCAATATCGCCATTTGACGTGTATTTTTGCATAAATTACAAATTTGGAATTTCCGATGTAAGTTCCGTCTGCGCGTGTATTTACGCGAGTATTCTGGTCTGAATTTTTTTACAATTTTACCAATTTTCGTGTATTTTTGAATAAATTTTCCAGTTGGAAAATTTGCTCAATGTTCCAACTTTGCGTGTATTTACGTGACTATTTTTGTGTTGAAATATTTATTATCAATATCGCCATTTGACGTGTATTTTTGCATAAATTACAAATTTGGAATTTTCGATGTAAGTTCCGTCTGTGCGTGTATTTACAGGACTATTTTTGTGTTAAAATATTGATTATCAATATCGCCATTTGACGTGTATTTATGCATAAATTACAAATTTGGAATTTTCGATGTAAGTTCCGTCTGTGCATGTATTTACGCGACTATTTTTGTGTTGAAATATTTATTATCAATAGCTCCATTTGACGTGTATTTTTGCAAAAATTACAAATTTGGAATTTTCGATGTAAGTTCCGTCTGTGCCTGTATTTACGCGAGAATTCTGGTCTTAAATTTTTATCATCAATTTTACCAATTTTCGTGTATTAGTGAATAAATTTTCCAATTGGAAAATTTCCGATGTAAGATCCAACTATGCGTGTATTTACGCGACAATTTTTGTGTTGAAATATTTATTAGCAATATCACAATTTGACGTGTATTTATGCATAAATTACAAATTTGGAATTTTCGATGTAAGTTCCGTCTGTGCGTGTATTTACGCAACTATTTTTGTGTTGAAATATTTATTATCAATATCGCCATTTGACGTGTATTTTTGCATAAATTACAAATTTGGAATTTTCGATGTATGTTCCGTCTGTGCGTGTATTTACGCAACTATTTTCGTGTTGCAATATTTTTTATCAATTTCACCATTTCGCATTTATTTTTGCTTAAATTTTAAATTTGGAAATTTCGATGTAAGTTGCTTTTGCACGTGTATTTACGCGAGTATTTAAGTCACAAAATAATTTTTTTAATTTTATAATTTTGCGTGTATTTTTGCATAAATTACAAATTTGGAATTTCCGATGTAAGTTCCGTCTGCGCGTGTATTTACGCGAGTATTCTGGTCTGAATTTTTTTACAATTTTACCAATTTTCGTGTATTTTTGAATAAATTTTCCAGTTGGAAAATTTGCTCAATGTTCCAACTTTGCGTGTATTTACGCGACTATTTTTGTGTTAAAATATTGATTATCAATATCGCCATTTGACGTGTATTTTTGCATAAATTACAAATTTGTAATTTCCGATGTAAGTTCCGTCTGTGCGTGTATTTACACGAGTATTTTTGTGTTGAAATTTTTTTTATCAATATCACAATTTGACGTGTATTTATGCATAAATTACAAATTTGGAATTTTCGATGTAAGTTCCGTCTGTGCATGTATTTACGCGACTATTTTTGTGTTGAAATATTTATTATCAATATCGCCATTTGACGTGTATTTTTGCATAAATTACAAATTTGGAATTTCCGATGTATGTTCCGTCTGTGCGTGTATTTACGCAACTATTTTCGTGTTGCAATATTTTTTATCAATTTCACCATTTCGCATTTATTTTTGCTTAAATTTTAAATTTGGAAATTTCGATGTAAGTTGCTTTTGCACGTGTATTTACGCGAGTATTTAAGTCACAAAATAATTTTTTTAATTTTATAATTTTGCGTGTATTTTTGCATAAATTACAAATTTGGAATTTCCGATGTAAGTTCCGTCTGCGCGTGTATTTACGCGAGTATTCTGATCTGAATTTTTTTACAATTTTACCAATTTTCGTGTATTTTTGAATAAATTCTCCAGTTGGAAAATTTGCTCAATGTTCCAACTTTGCGTGTATTTACGCGACTATTTTTGTGTTAAAATATTGATTATCAATATCGCCATTTGACGTGTATTTTTGCATAAATTACAAATTTGGAATTTCCGATGTAAGTTCCGTCTGTGCGTGTATTTACACGAGTATTTTTGTATTGAAATTTTTTTTATCAATATCACAATTTGACGTGTATTTATGCATAAATTACAAATTTGGAATTTTCGATGTAAGTTCCGTCTGTGCGTGTATTTACGCGACTATTTTTGTGTTGAAATATTTATTATCAATATCGCCATTTGACGTGTATTTTTGCATAAATTACAAATTTGGAATTTCCGATGTAAGTTCCGTCTGCGCGTGTATTTACGCGAGTATTCTGGTCTGAATTTTTTTACAATTTTACCCATTTTCGTGTATTTTTGAATAAATTTTCCAATTGGAAAATTTGCTCAAAGTTCCAACTTTGCGTGTATTTACGCGACTATTTTTGTGTTGAAATATTTATTGTCAATATCGCCATTTGACGTGTTTTTTTGCATAAATTACAAATTTGGAATTTCCGATGTAAGTTCCGTCTGTGCGTGTATTTACGCGACTATTTTGTGTTGAAATATTTATTATCAATATCGCCATTTGACGTGTATTTTTGCATAAATTACAAATTTGGAATTTCCGATGTAAGTTCCGTCTGCGCGTGTATTTACGCGAGTATTCTGGTCTGAATTTTTTTACAATTTTACCAATTTTCGTGTATTTTTGAATAAATTTTCCAGTTGGAAAATTTGCTCAAAGTTCCAACTTTGCGTGTATTTACGCGACTATTTTTGTGTTGAAATATTTATCATCAATATCGCCATTTGACGTGTATTTTTGCATAAATTACAAATTTGGAATTTCCGATGTAAGTTCCGTCTGCGCGTGTATTTACGCGAGTATTCTGGTCTGAATTTTTTTACAATTTTACCAATTTTCGTGTATTTTTGAATAAATTTTCCAATTGGAAAATTTGCTCAAAGTTCCAACTTTGCGTGTATTTACGCGACTATTATTGTGTTGAAATATTTATTGTTAATATCGCCATTTGACGTGTTTTTTTGCATAAATTACAAATTTGGAATTTTCTATGTAAGTTCCGTCTGTGCGTGTATTTACGCGACTATTTTTGTGTTGAAATATTTATCATCAATATCGCCATTTGAAGTGTATTTTCGCATAAATTACAAATTTGGAATTTTTGATGTAAGTTCCGTCTGTGCGTGTATTTACGCGAGTATTCTGGTCTGAATTTTTTTACAATTTTACCAATTTTCGTGTATTTTTGAATAAATTTTCCAATTGGAAAATTTGCTCAAAGTTCCAACTTTGCGTTTATTTACGCGACTATTTTTGTGTTGAAATATTTATTGTCAATATCGCCATTTGACGTGTTTTTTTGCATAAATTACAAATTTGGAATTTTCTATGTAAGTTCCGTCTGTGCGTGTATTTACGCGACTATTTTTGTGTTGAAATATTTATCATCAATATCGCCATTTGAAGTGTATTTTCGCATAAATTACAAATTTGGAATTTTTGATGTAAGTTCCGTCTGTGCGTGTATTTACGCGAGTATTCTGGTCTGAATTTTTTTACAATTTTACCAATTTTCGTGTATTTTTGAATAAATTTTCCAATTGGAAAATTTGCTCAAAGTTCCAACTTTGCGTTTATTTACGCGACTATTTTTGTGTTAAAATATTCATTATCAATATCGCCATTTGACGTGTATTTTTGCATAAATTACAAATTTTGAATTTCCGATGTAAGTTCCGTCTGCGCGTGTATTTACGCGAGTATTCTGGTCTGAATTTTTTTACAATTTTACCAATTTTCGTGTATTTTTGAATAAATTTTCCAGTTGGAAAATTTGCTCAATGTTCCAACTTTGCGTGTATTTACGTGACTATTTTTGTGTTGAAATATTTATTATCAATATCGCCATTTGACGTGTATTTTTGCATAAATTACAAATTTGGAATTTTCGATGTAAGTTCCGTCTGTGCGTGTATTTACAGGACTATTTTTGTGTTAAAATATTGATTATCAATATCGCCATTTGACGTGTATTTTTGCATAAATTACAAATTTGGAATTTTCGATGTATGTTCCGTCTGTGCGTGTATTTACGCAACTATTTTCGTGTTGCAATATTTTTTATCAATTTCACCATTTTGCATTTATTTTTGCTTAAATTTTAAATTTGGAAATTTCGATGTAAGTTGCTTTTGCACGTGTATTTACGCAAGTATTTAAGTCACAAAATAATTTTTTTATTTTTATAATTTTGCGTGTATTTTTGCATAAATTACAAATTTGGAATTTTCGATGTAAGTTCCGTCTGTGCGTGTATTTGCGCGAGTATTTTTGTGTTGAAATTTTTATTATCAATATCGCCATTTGACGTGTATTTTTGCATAAATTACAAATTTGGAATTTTCGATGTATGTTCCGTCTGTGCGTGTATTTACGCAACTATTTTCGTGTTGCAATATTTTTTATCAATTTCACCATTTTGCGTTTATTTTTGCTTAAATTTTAAATTTGGAAATTTCGATGTAAGTTCCTTTTGCACGTGTATTTACGCGAGTATTTAAGTCACAAAATAATTTTTTTAATTTTATAATTTTGCGTGTATTTTTGCATAAATTACAAATTTGGAATTTTCGATGTAAGTTCCGTCTGTGCGTGTATTTACGCGACTATTTTTGTGTTAAAATATTGATTATCAATATCGCCATTTGACGTGTATTTTTGCATAAATTACAAATTTGTAATTTCCGATGTAAGTTCCGTCTGTGCGTGTATTTACACGAGTATTTTTGTGTTGAAATTTTTTTTATCAATATCACAATTTGACGTGTATTTATGCATAAATTACAAATTTGGAATTTTCGATGTAAGTTCCGTCTTTGCGTGTATTTACGCGACTATTTTTGTGTTGAAATATTTATCATCAATATCGCCATTTGACGTGTATTTTTGCATAAATTACAAATTTGGAATTTTCGATGTAAGTTCCGTCTGTGCCTGTATTTACGCGACTATTTTTGTGTTGAAATATTTATCATCAATATCGCCATTTGACGTGTATTTTTGCATAAATTACAAATTTGGAATTTTCGATGTAAGTTCCGTCTGTGCGTGTATTTGCGCGAGTATTTTTTTGTTGAAATTTTTATTATCAATATCGCCATTTGACGTGTATTTTTGCATAAATTACAAATTTGGAATTTTCGATGTATGTTCCGTCTGTGCGTGTATTTACGCAACTATTTTTGTGTTGAAATATTTATTATCAATATCGCCATTTGACGTGTATTTTTGCAAAAATTACAAATTTTGAATTTTCGATGTAAGTTCCGTCTGTGCCTGTATTTACGCGAGAATTCTTGTCTTAAATTTTTATCATCAATTTTACCAATTTTCGTGTATTAGTGAATAAATTTTCTAATTGGAAAATTTCCGATGTAAGATCCATCTATGCGTGTATTTACGCGACTATTTTTGTGTTGAAATATTTATTAGCAATATCACAATTTGACGTGTATATATGCATAAATTACAAATTTGGAATTTTCGATGTAAGTTCCGTCTGCGCGTGTATTTACGCGAGTATTCTGGTCTGAATTTTTTTACAATTTTACCAATTTTCGTGTATTTTTGAATAAATTTTCCAGTTGGAAAATTTGCTCAATGTTCCAACTTTGCGTGTATTTACGCGACTATTTTTGTGTTAAAATATTGATTATCAATATCGCCATTTGACGTGTATTTTTGCATAAATTACAAATTTGGAATTTCCGATGTAAGTTCCGTCTGTGCGTGTATTTACGTGACTATTTTTGTGTTGAAATATTTATTATCAATATCGCCATTTGACGTGTATTTTTGCATAAATTACAAATTTGGAATTTTCGATGTAAGTTCCGTCTGTGCGTGTATTTGCGCGAGTATTTTTGTGTTGAAATTTTTATTATCAATATCGCCATTTGACGTGTATTTTTGCATAAATTACAAATTTGGAATTTTCGATGTATGTTCCGTCTGTGCGTGTATTTACGCAACTATTTTCGTGTTGCAATATTTTTTATTAATTTCACCATTTTGCATTTATTTTTGCTTAAATTTTAAATTTGGAAATTTCGATGTAAGTTGCTTTTGCACGTGTATTTACGCGAGTATTTAAGTCACAAAATAATTTTTTTAATTTTATAATTTTGAGTGTATTTTTGCATAAATTACAAA
Organism: Leptopilina boulardi; assembly: GCF_019393585.1. Classification (NCBI taxonomy): domain Eukaryota; kingdom Metazoa; phylum Arthropoda; class Insecta; order Hymenoptera; family Figitidae; genus Leptopilina; species Leptopilina boulardi. The sequence continues at coordinate 152,398 of NW_026137712.1, forward strand.
TTTGGAATTTTCGATGTAAGTTCCGTCTGTGCGTGTATTTACGGGACTATTTTTGTGTTAAAATATTGATTATCAATATCGCCATTTGACGTGTATTTTTGCATAAATTACGAATTTGTAATTTCCGATGTAAGTTCCGTCTGTGCGTGTATTTACACGAGTATTTTTGTGTTGAAATTTTTTTTATCAATATCGCCATTTGACGTGTATTTTTGCATAAATTACAAATTTGGAATTTCCGATGTAAGTTCCGTCTGCGCGTGTATTTACGCGAGTATTCTGGTCTGAATTTTTTTACAATTTTACCAATTTTCGTGTATTTTTGAATAAATTTTCCAATTGGAAAATTTGCTCAAAGTTCCAACTTTGCGTGTATTTACGCGACTATTTTTGTGTTGAAATATTTATCATCAATATCGCCATTTGAAGTGTATTTTCGCATAAATTACAAATTTGGAATTTTTGATGTAAGTTCCGTCTGCGCGTGTATTTACGCGAGTATTCTGGTCTGAATTTTTTTACAATTTTACCAATTTTCGTGTATTTTTGAATAAATTTTCCAATTGGAAAATTTGCTCAAAGTTCCAACTTTGCGTTTATTTACGCGACTATTTTTGTGTTAAAATATTCATTATCAATATCGCCATTTGACGTGTATTTTTGCATAAATTACAAATTTGGAATTTCCGATGTAAGTTCCGTCTGCGCGTGTATTTACGCGAGTATTCTGGTCTGAATTTTTTTACAATTTTACCAATTTTCGTGTATTTTTGAATAAATTTTCCAGTTGGAAAATTTGCTCAATGTTCCAAATTTGCGTGTATTTACGCGACTATTTTTGTGTTAAAATATTGATTATCAATATCGCCATTTGACGTGTATTTTTGCATAAATTACAAATTTGGAATTTTCGATGTAAGTTCCGTCTGTGCGTGTATTTACAGGACTATTTTTGTGTTAAAATATTGATTATCAATATCGCCATTTGACGTGTATTTTTGCATAAATTACAAATTTGGAATTTCCGATGTAAGTTCCGTCTGTGCGTGTATTTACGCGAGTATTTTTGTGTTGAAATTTTTTTTATCAATATCACAATTTGACGTGTATTTATGCATAAATTACAAATTTTGAATTTTCGATGTAAGTTCCGTCTGTGCGTGTATTTACGCGACTATTTTTGTGTTGAAATATTTATTATCAATATCGCCATTTGACGTGTATTTTTGCAAAAATTACAAATTTTGAATTTTCGATGTAAGTTCCGTCTGTGCCTGTATTTACGCGAGAATTCTGGTCTTAAATTTTTATCATCAATTTTACCAATTTTCGTGTATTAGTGAATAAATTTTCCAATTGGAAAATTTCCGATGTAAGTTCCGTCTGTGCGTGTATTTACGGGACTATTTTTGTGTAAAAATATTGATTATCAATATCGCCATTTGACGTGTATTTTTGCATAAATTACAAATTTGGAATTTCCGATGTAAGTTCCGTCTGCGCGTGTATTTACGCGAGTATTCTGGTCTGAATTTTTTTACAATTTTACCAATTTTCGTGTATTTTTGAATAAATTTTCCAATTGGAAAATTTGCTCAAAGTTCCAACTTTGCGTGTATTTACGCGACTATTTTTGTGTTGAAATATTTATCATCAATATCGCCATTTGATGTGTATTTTTGCATAAATTACAAATTTGGAATTTTCGATGTAAGTTCCGTCTGTGCCTGTATTTACGCGACTATTTTTGTGTTGAAATATTTATCATCAATATCGCCATTTGACGTGTATTTTTGCATAAATTACAAATTTGGAATTTTCGATGTAAGTTCCGTCTGTGCGTGTATTTGCGCGAGTATTTTTTTGTTGAAATTTTTATTATCAATATCGCCATTTGACGTGTATTTTTGCATAAATTACAAATTTGGAATTTTCGATGTATGTTCCGTCTGTGCCTGTATTTACGCGACTATTTTTGTGTTGAAATATTTATCATCAATATCGCCATTTGACGTGTATTTTTGCATAAATTACAAATTTGGAATTTTCGATGTAAGTTCCGTCTGTGCGTGTATTTACAGGACTATTTTTGTGTTAAAATATTGATTATCAATATCGCCATTTGACGTGTATTTTTGCATAAATTACAAATTTTGAATTTTCGATGTAAGTTCCGTCTGTGCGTGTATTTACGCGACTATTTTTGTGTTGAAATATTTATTATCAATATCGCCATTTGACGTGTATTTTTGCAAAAATTACAAATTTTGAATTTTCGATGTAAGTTCCGTCTGTGCCTGTATTTACGCGAGAATTCTGGTCTTAAATTTTTATCATCAATTTTACCAATTTTCGTGTATTAGTGAATAAATTTTCCAATTGGAAAATTTCCGATGTAAGTTCCGTCTGTGCGTGTATTTACGGGACTATTTTTGTGTAAAAATATTGATTATCAATATCGCCATTTGACGTGTATTTTTGCATAAATTACAAATTTGGAATTTCCGATGTAAGTTCCGTCTGCGCGTGTATTTACGCGAGTATTCTGGTCTGAATTTTTTTACAATTTTACCAATTTTCGTGTATTTTTGAATAAATTTTCCAATTGGAAAATTTGCTCAAAGTTCCAACTTTGCGTGTATTTACGCGACTATTTTTGTGTTGAAATATTTATCATCAATATCGCCATTTGATGTGTATTTTTGCATAAATTACAAATTTGGAATTTTCGATGTAAGTTCCGTCTGTGCCTGTATTTACGCGACTATTTTTGTGTTGAAATATTTATCATCAATATCGCCATTTGACGTGTATTTTTGCATAAATTACAAATTTGGAATTTTCGATGTAAGTTCCGTCTGTGCGTGTATTTGCGCGAGTATTTTTTTGTTGAAATTTTTATTATCAATATCGCCATTTGACGTGTATTTTTGCATAAATTACAAATTTGGAATTTTCGATGTATGTTCCGTCTGTGCCTGTATTTACGCGACTATTTTTGTGTTGAAATATTTATCATCAATATCGCCATTTGACGTGTATTTTTGCATAAATTACAAATTTGGAATTTTCGATGTAAGTTCCGTCTGTGCGTGTATTTACAGGACTATTTTTGTGTTAAAATATTGATTATCAATATCGCCATTTGACGTGTATTTTTGCATAAATTACAAATTTTGAATTTTCGATGTAAGTTCCGTCTGTGCGTGTATTTACGCGACTATTTTTGTGTTGAAATATTTATTATCAATATCGCCATTTGACGTGTATTTTTGCAAAAATTACAAATTTTGAATTTTCGATGTAAGTTCCGTCTGTGCCTGTATTTACGCGAGAATTCTGGTCTTAAATTTTTATCATCAATTTTACCAATTTTCGTGTATTAGTGAATAAATTTTCCAATTGGAAAATTTCCGATGTAAGTTCCGTCTGTGCGTGTATTTACGCGACTATTTTTGTGTAAAAATATTGATTATCAATATCGCCATTTGACGTGTATTTTTGCATAAATTACAAATTTGGAATTTCCGATGTAAGTTCCGTCTGCGCGTGTATTTACGCGAGTATTCTGGTCTGAATTTTTTTACAATTTTACCAATTTTCGTGTATTTTTGAATAAATTTTCCAATTGGAAAATTTGCTCAAAGTTCCAACTTTGCGTGTATTTACGCGACTATTTTTGTGTTGAAATATTTATCATCAATATCGCCATTTGATGTGTATTTTTGCATAAATTACAAATTTGGAATTTTCGATGTAAGTTCCGTCTGTGCCTGTATTTACGCGACTATTTTTGTGTTGAAATATTTATCATCAATATCGCCATTTGACGTGTATTTTTGCATAAATTACAAATTTGGAATTTTCGATGTAAGTTCCGTCTGTGCGTGTATTTACGCGAGTATTTTTTTGTTGAAATTTTTATTATCAATATCGCCATTTGACGTGTATTTTTGCATAAATTACAAATTTGGAATTTTCGATGTATGTTCCGTCTGTGCCTGTATTTACGCGACTATTTTTGTGTTGAAATATTTATCATCAATATCGCCATTTGACGTGTATTTTTGCATAAATTACAAATTTGGAATTTTCGATGTAAGTTCCGTCTGTGCGTGTATTTACGCGAGTATTTTTGTGTTGAAATTTTTATTATCAATATCACAATTTGACGTGTATTTATGCATAAATTACAAATTTGGAATTTTCGATGTAAGTTCCGTCTGTGCGTGTATTTACGCAACTATTTTTGTGTTGAAATATTTATCATCAATATCGCCATTTGACGTGTATTTTTGCATAAATTACAAATTTGGAATTTTCGATGTAAGTTCCGTCTGTGCCTGTATTTACACGAGAATTCTGGTCTCAAATTTTTTTCTTCAATTTTACCAATTTTCGTGTATTAGTGAATAAATTTAACATTTGAAAAATCTGCCCAAAGTTCCGTCTGTGCGTGTATTTACGCGACTATTTTTGTGTTAAAATATTTATTATCAATATCGCCATTTGACGTGTATTTTTGCATAAATTACAAATTTGGAATTTCCGATGTAAGTTCCGTCTGCACGTGTATTTACGCGAGTATTCTGGTCTGAATTTTTTTACAATTTTACCAATTTTCGTGTATTTTTGAATAAATTTTCCAGTTGGAAAATTTGCTCAATGTTCCAACTTTGCGTGTGTTTACGCGACTATTTTTGTGTTGAAATTTTTATTATCAATATCACAATTTGACGTGTATTTATGCATAAATTACAAATTTGGAATTTTCGATGTAAGTTCCGTCTGTGCCTGTATTTACGCGAGAATTCTGGTCTCAAATTTTTTTCTTCAATTTTACCAATTTTCGTGTATTAGTGAATAAATTTAACATTTGAAAAATCTGCCCAAAGTTCCGTCTGTGCGTGTATTTACGCGACTATTTTTGTGTTGAAATATTTATTATCAATATCGCCATTTGACGTGTATTTTTGCATAAATTACAAATTTGGAATTTCCGATGTAAGTTCCGTCTGCGCGTGTATTTACGCGAGTATTGTGGTCTGAATTTTTTTACAATTTTACCAATTTTCGTGTATTGTTGAATAAATTTTCCAGTTGGAAAATTTGCTTAATGTTCCAACTTTGCGTGTATTTACGCGACTATTTTTGTGTTGAAATATTTATCATCAATATCGCCATTTGACGTGTATTTTTGCATAAATTACAAATTTGGAATTTTCGATGTAAGTTCCGTCTGTGCGTGTATTTACAGGACTATTTTTGTGTTAAAATATTGATTATCAATATCGCCATTTGACGTGTATTTTTGCATAAATTACAAATTTGGAATTTCCGATGTAAGTTCCGTCTGTGCGTGTATTTACGCGAGTATTTTTGTGTTGAAATTTTTTTTATCAATATCACAATTTGACGTGTATTTATGCATAAATTACAAATTTTGAATTTTCGATGTAAGTTCCGTCTGTGCGTGTATTTACGCGACTATTTTTGTGTTGAAATATTTATTATCAATATCGCCATTTGACGTGTATTTTTGCAAAAATTACAAATTTTGAATTTTCGATGTAAGTTCCGTCTGTGCCTGTATTTACGCGAGAATTCTGGTCTTAAATTTTTATCATCAATTTTACCAATTTTCGTGTATTAGTGAATAAATTTTCCAATTGGAAAATTTCCGATGTAAGTTCCGTCTGTGCGTGTATTTACGGGACTATTTTTGTGTAAAAATATTGATTATCAATATCGCCATTTGACGTGTATTTTTGCATAAATTACAAATTTGGAATTTCCGATGTAAGTTCCGTCTGCGCGTGTATTTACGCGAGTATTCTGGTCTGAATTTTTTTACAATTTTACCAATTTTCGTGTATTTTTGAATAAATTTTCCAATTGGAAAATTTGCTCAAAGTTCCAACTTTGCGTGTATTTACGCGACTATTTTTGTGTTGAAATATTTATCATCAATATCGCCATTTGATGTGTATTTTTGCATAAATTACAAATTTGGAATTTTCGATGTAAGTTCCGTCTGTGCCTGTATTTACGCGACTATTTTTGTGTTGAAATATTTATCATCAATATCGCCATTTGACGTGTATTTTTGCATAAATTACAAATTTGGAATTTTCGATGTAAGTTCCGTCTGTGCGTGTATTTGCGCGAGTATTTTTTTGTTGAAATTTTTATTATCAATATCGCCATTTGACGTGTATTTTTGCATAAATTACAAATTTGGAATTTTCGATGTATGTTCCGTCTGTGCCTGTATTTACGCGACTATTTTTGTGTTGAAATATTTATCATCAATATCGCCATTTGACGTGTATTTTTGCATAAATTACAAATTTGGAATTTTCGATGTAAGTTCCGTCTGTGCGTGTATTTACGCGACTATTTTTGTGTTAAAATATTTATTATCAATATCGCCATTTGACGTGTATTTTTGCATAAATTACAAATTTGGAATTTTCGATGTAAGTTCCGTCTGTGCGTGTATTTACGCGACTATTTTTGTGTTGAAATATTTATTATCAATATCGCCATTTGACGTGTATTTTTGCATAAATTACAAATTTTGAATTTTCGATGTAAGTTCCGTCTGTGCCTGTATTTACGCGAGAATTCTGGTCTTAAATTTTTATCATCAATTTTACCAATTTTCGTGTATTAGTGAATAAATTTTCCAATTGGAAAATTTCCGATGTAAGTTCCGTCTGTGCGTGTATTTACGCGACTATTTTTGTGTAAAAATATTGATTATCAATATCGCCATTTGACGTGTATTTTTGCATAAATTACAAATTTGGAATTTCCGATGTAAGTTCCGTCTGCGCGTGTATTTACGCGAGTATTCTGGTCTGAATTTTTTTACAATTTTACCAATTTTCGTGTATTTTTGAATAAATTTTCCAATTGGAAAATTTGCTCAAAGTTCCAACTTTGCGTGTATTTACGCGACTATTTTTGTGTTGAAATATTTATCATCAATATCGCCATTTGATGTGTATTTTTGCATAAATTACAAATTTGGAATTTTCGATGTAAGTTCCGTCTGTGCCTGTATTTACGCGACTATTTTTGTGTTGAAATATTTATCATCAATATCGCCATTTGACGTGTATTTTTGCATAAATTACAAATTTGGAATTTTCGATGTAAGTTCCGTCTGTGCGTGTATTTACGCGAGTATTTTTTTGTTGAAATTTTTATTATCAATATCGCCATTTGACGTGTATTTTTGCATAAATTACAAATTTGGAATTTTCGATGTATGTTCCGTCTGTGCCTGTATTTACGCGACTATTTTTGTGTTGAAATATTTATCATCAATATCGCCATTTGACGTGTATTTTTGCATAAATTACAAATTTGGAATTTTCGATGTAAGTTCCGTCTGTGCGTGTATTTACACGACTATTTTTGTGTTAAAATATTGATTATCAATATCGCCATTTGACGTGTATTTTTGCATAAATTACAAATTTTGAATTTTCGATGTAAGTTCCGTCTGTGCGTGTATTTACGCGACTATTTTTGTGTTGAAATATTTATTATCAATATCGCCATTTGACGTGTATTTTTGCAAAAATTACAAATTTTGAATTTTCGATGTAAGTTCCGTCTGTGCCTGTATTTACGCGAGAATTCTGGTCTTAAATTTTTATCATCAATTTTACCAATTTTCGTGTATTAGTGAATAAATTTTCCAATTGGAAAATTTCCGATGTAAGTTCCGTCTGTGCGTGTATTTACGCGACTATTTTTGTGTAAAAATATTGATTATCAATATCGCCATTTGACGTGTATTTTTGCATAAATTACAAATTTGGAATTTCCGATGTAAGTTCCGTCTGCGCGTGTATTTACGCGAGTATTCTGGTCTGAATTTTTTTACAATTTTACCAATTTTCGTGTATTTTTGAATAAATTTTCCAATTGGAAAATTTGCTCAAAGTTCCAACTTTGCGTGTATTTACGCGACTATTTTTGTGTTGAAATATTTATCATCAATATCGCCATTTGATGTGTATTTTTGCATAAATTACAAATTTGGAATTTTCGATGTAAGTTCCGTCTGTGCCTGTATTTACGCGACTATTTTTGTGTTGAAATATTTATCATCAATATCGCCATTTGACGTGTATTTTTGCATAAATTACAAATTTGGAATTTTCGATGTAAGTTCCGTCTGTGCGTGTATTTGCGCGAGTATTTTTTTGTTGAAATTTTTATTATCAATATCGCCATTTGACGTGTATTTTTGCATAAATTACAAATTTGGAATTTTCGATGTAAGTTCCGTCTGTGCCTGTATTTACGCGACTATTTTTGTGTTGAAATATTTATCATCAATATCGCCATTTGACGTGTATTTTTGCATAAATTACAAATTTGGAATTTTCGATGTAAGTTCCGTCTGTGCGTGTATTTGCGCGAGTATTTTTTTGTTGAAATTTTTATTATCAATATCACAATTTGACGTGTATTTTTGCATAAATTACAAATTTGGAATTTTCGATGTAAGTTCCGTCTGTGCGTGTATTTACGCAACTATTTTTGTGTTGAAATATTTATCATCAATATCGCCATTTGACGTGTATTTTTGCATAAATTACAAATTTGGAATTTTCGATGTAAGTTCCGTCTGTGCCTGTATTTACACGAGAATTCTGGTCTCAAATTTTTTTCTTCAATTTTACCAATTTTCGTGTATTAGTGAATAAATTTAACATTTGAAAAATCTGCCCAAAGTTCCGTCTGTGCGTGTATTTACGCGACTATTTTTGTGTTAAAATATTTATTATCAATATCGCCATTTGACGTGTATTTTTGCATAAATTACAAATTTGGAATTTCCGATGTAAGTTCCGTCTGCACGTGTATTTACGCGAGTATTCTGGTCTGAATTTTTTTACAATTTTACCAATTTTCGTGTATTTTTGAATAAATTTTCCAGTTGGAAAATTTGCTCAATGTTCCAACTTTGCGTGTGTTTACGCGACTATTTTTGTGTTGAAATTTTTATTATCAATATCACAATTTGACGTGTATTTATGCATAAATTACAAATTTGGAATTTTCGATGTAAGTTCCGTCTGTGCCTGTATTTACGCGAGAATTCTGGTCTCAAATTTTTTTCTTCAATTTTACCAATTTTCGTGTATTAGTGAATAAATTTAACATTTGAAAAATCTGCCCAAAGTTCCGTCTGTGCGTGTATTTACGCGACTATTTTTGTGTTGAAATATTTATTATCAATATCGCCATTTGACGTGTATTTTTGCATAAATTACAAATTTGGAATTTCCGATGTAAGTTCCGTCTGCGCGTGTATTTACGCGAGTATTGTGGTCTGAATTTTTTTACAATTTTACCAATTTTCGTGTATTGTTGAATAAATTTTCCAGTTGGAAAATTTGCTTAATGTTCCAACTTTGCGTGTATTTACGCGACTATTTTTGTGTTGAAATATTTATCATCAATATCGCCATTTGACGTGTATTTTTGCATAAATTACAAATTTGGAATTTTCGATGTAAGTTCCGTCTGTGCGTGTATTTACGGACTATTTTTGTGTTGAAATATTTATTATCAATATCGCCATTTGACGTGTATTTTTGCATAAATTACAAATTTGGAATTTTCGATGTAAGTTCCGTCTGTGCGTGTATTTACGCGAGTATTTTTGTGTTGAAATTTTTTTTATCAATATCACAATTTGACGTGTATTTTTGCATAAATTACAAATTTTGAATTTTCGATGTAAGTTCCGTCTGTGCGTGTATTTACGCGACTATTTTTGTGTTGAAATATTTATTATCAATATCGCCATTTGACGTGTATTTTTGCAAAAATTACAAATTTTGAATTTTCGATGTAAGTTCCGTCTGTGCCTGTATTTACGCGAGAATTCTGGTCTTAAATTTTTATCATCAATTTTACCAATTTTCGTGTATTAGTGAATAAATTTTCCAATTGGAAAATTTCCGATGTAAGTTCCGTCTGTGCGTGTATTTACGGGACTATTTTTGTGTAAAAATATTGATTATCAATATCGCCATTTGACGTGTATTTTTGCATAAATTACAAATTTGGAATTTCCGATGTAAGTTCCGTCTGCGCGTGTATTTACGCGAGTATTCTGGTCTGAATTTTTTTACAATTTTACCAATTTTCGTGTATTTTTGAATAAATTTTCCAATTGGAAAATTTGCTCAAAGTTCCAACTTTGCGTGTATTTACGCGACTATTTTTGTGTTGAAATATTTATCATCAATATCGCCATTTGATGTGTATTTTTGCATAAATTACAAATTTGGAATTTTCGATGTAAGTTCCGTCTGTGCCTGTATTTACGCGACTATTTTTGTGTTGAAATATTTATCATCAATATCGCCATTTGACGTGTATTTTTGCATAAATTACAAATTTGGAATTTTCGATGTAAGTTCCGTCTGTGCGTGTATTTGCGCGAGTATTTTTTTGTTGAAATTTTTATTATCAATATCGCCATTTGACGTGTATTTTTGCATAAATTACAAATTTGGAATTTTCGATGTATGTTCCGTCTGTGCCTGTATTTACGCGACTATTTTTGTGTTGAAATATTTATCATCAATATCGCCATTTGACGTGTATTTTTGCATAAATTACAAATTTGGAATTTTCGATGTAAGTTCCGTCTGTGCCTGTATTTACGCGAGTATTTTTGTGTTGAAATTTTTATTATCAATATCACAATTTGACGTGTATTTATGCATAAATTACAAATTTGGAATTTTCTATGTAAGTTCCGTCTGTGCGTGTATTTACGCAACTATTTTTGTGTTGAAATATTTATCATCAATATCGCCATTTGACGTGTATTTTTGCATAAATTACAAATTTGGAATTTTCTATGTAAGTTCCGTCTGTGCCTGTATTTACACGAGAATTCTGGTCTCAAATTTTTTTCTTCAATTTTACCAATTTTCGTGTATTAGTGAATAAATTTAACATTTGAAAAATCTGCCCAAAGTTCCGTCTGTGCGTGTATTTACGCGACTATTTTTGTGTTAAAATATTTATTATCAATATCGCCATTTGACGTGTATTTTTGCATAAATTACAAATTTGGAATTTCCGATGTAAGTTCCGTCTGCACGTGTATTTACGCGAGTATTCTGGTCTGAATTTTTTTACAATTTTACCAATTTTCGTGTATTTTTGAATAAATTTTCCAGTTGGAAAATTTGCTCAATGTTCCAACTTTGCGTGTGTTTACGCGACTATTTTTGTGTTGAAATTTTTATTATCAATATCACAATTTGACGTGTATTTATGCATAAATTACAAATTTGGAATTTTCGATGTAAGTTCCGTCTGTGCCTGTATTTACGCGAGAATTCTGGTCTCAAATTTTTTTCTTCAATTTTACCAATTTTCGTGTATTAGTGAATAAATTTAACATTTGAAAAATCTGCCCAAAGTTCCGTCTGTGCGTGTATTTACGCGACTATTTTTGTGTTGAAATATTTATTATCAATATCGCCATTTGACGTGTATTTTTGCATAAATTACAAATTTGGAATTTCCGATGTAAGTTCCGTCTGCGCGTGTATTTACGCGAGTATTGTGGTCTGAATTTTTTTACAATTTTACCAATTTTCGTGTATTGTTGAATAAATTTTCCAGTTGGAAAATTTGCTTAATGTTCCAACTTTGCGTGTATTTACGCGACTATTTTTGTGTTGAAATATTTATTATCAATATCGCCATTTGACGTGTATTTTTGCATAAATTACAAATTTGGAATTTTCGATGTAAGTTCCGTCTGTGCGTGTATTTACGCGACTATTTTTGTGTTGAAATATTTATTATCAATATCGCCATTTGACGTGTATTTTTGCATAAATTACAAATTTGGAATTTTCGATGTAAGTTCCGTCTGTGCGTGTATTTACGCGACTATTTTTGTGTTGCAATATTTTTTATCAATTTCACCATTTTGCGTGTATTTTTGCATAAATTTTAAATTTGGAAATTTCGATGTAAGTTCCTTTTGCACGTGTATTTACGCAAGTATTTATGTCACAAAATATTTTTTTATTTTTATAATTTTGCGTGTATTTTTGCATAAATTACAAATTTGGAATTTTCGATGTAAGTTCCGTCTGTGCGTGTATTTACGCGAGTATTTTTGTGTTGAAATTTTTATTATCAATATCGCCATTTGACGTGTATTTTTGCATAAATTACAAATTTGGAATTTTCGATGTAAGTTCCGTCTGTGCGTGTATTTACGCGACTATTTTCGTGTTGCAATATTTTTTATCAATTTCACCATTTTGCGTTTATTTTTGCATAAATTTTAAATTTGGAAATTTCGATGTAAGTTCCTTTTGCACGTGTATTTACGCGAGTATTTTTGTCACAAAATATTTTTTTAATTTTATAATTTTGCGTGTATTTTTGCATAAATTACAAATTTGGAATTTTCGATGTAAGTTCCGTCTGTGCGTGAATTTACGGGACAATTTTTGTGTTAAAATATTGATTATCAATATCGCCATTTGACGTGTATTTTTGCATAAATTACAAATTTGTAATTTCCGATGTAAGTTCCGTCTGTGCGTGTATTTACGCGACTATTTTTGTGTTGAAATATTTATCATCAATATCGCCATTTGAAGTATATTTTCGCATAAATTACAAATTTGGAATTTTTGATGTAAGTTCGGTCTGCGCGTGTATTTACGCGAGTATTCTGGTCTGAATTTTTTTACAATTTTACCAATTTTCGTGTATTTTTGAATAAATTTTCCAATTGGAAAATTTGCTCAAAGTTCCAACTTTGCGTTTATTTACGCGACTATTTTTGTGTTAAAATATTCATTATCAATATCGCCATTTGACGTGTATTTTTGCATAAATTACAAATTTGGAATTTTCGATGTAAGTTCCGTCTGTGCCTGTATTTACGCGACTATTTTTGTGTTGAAATATTTATCATCAATATCGCCATTTGACGTGTATTTTTGCATAAATTACAAATTTGGAATTTTCGATGTAAGTTCCGTCTGTGCGTGTATTTACGCGAGTATTTTTGTGTTGAAATTTTTATTATCAATATCGCCATTTGACGTGTATTTTTGCATAAATTACAAATTTGGAATTTTCGATGTAAGTTCCGTCTGTGCGTGTATTTACGCGACTATTTTTGTGTTGAAATATTTATTATCAATATCGCCATTTGACGTGTATTTTTGCATAAATTACAAATTTGGAATTTTCGATGTAAGTTCCGTCTGTGCGTGTATTTACGCGAGTATTCTTGTCTTAAATTTTTATTATCAATTTTACCAATTTTCGTGTATTTGTGAATAAATTTCAAATTGGAAAATTTCGATGTAAGTTCCGTCTGTGCGTGTATTTACGCGACTATTTTTGTGTTGAAATATTTATTATCAATATCGCCATTTGACGTGTATTTTTGCATAAATTACAAATTTGGAATTTTCGATGTAAGTTCCGTCTGCGCGTGTATTTACGCGAGTATTCTGGTCTGAATTTTTTTACAATTTTACCAATTTTCGTGTATTTTTGAATAAATTTTCCAGTTGGAAAATTTGCTTAATGTTCCAACTTTGCGTGTATTTACGCGACTATTTTTGTGTTGAAATATTTATTATCAATATCGCCATTTGACGTGTATTTTTGCATAAATTACAAATTTGGAATTTTCGATGTAAGTTCCGTCTGTGCGTGTATTTGCGCGAGTATTTTTTTGTTGAAATTTTTATTATCAATATCGCCATTTGACGTGTATTTTTGCATAAATTACAAATTTGGAATTTTCGATGTAAGTTCCGTCTGTGCGTGTATTTACGCGACTATTTTTGTGTTGAAATATTTATTATCAATATCGCCATTTGACGTGTATTTTTGCATAAATTACAAATTTGGAATTTTCGATGTAAGTTCCGTCTGTGCGTGTATTTACGCGAGTATTTTTTTGTTGAAATTTTTATTATCAATATCGCCATTTGACGTGTATTTTTGCATAAATTACAAATTTGGAATTTTCGATGTATGTTCCGTCTGTGCGTGTATTTACGCAACTATTTTTGTGTTGAAATATTTATTATCAATATCGCCATTTGACGTGTATTTTTGCATAAATTACAAATTTTGAATTTTCGATGTAAGTTCCGTCTGTGCGTGTATTTACGCGAGAATTCTTGTCTTAAATTTTTATCATCAATTTTACCAATTTTCGTGTATTAGTGAATAAATTTTCCAATTGGAAAATTTCCGATGTAAGTTCCGTCTGTGCGTGTATTTACGCGACTATTTTTGTGTTGAAATATTTATTATCAATATCGCCATTTGACGTGTATTTTTGCATAAATTACAAATTTGGAATTTTCGATGTAAGTTCCGTCTGCGCGTGTATTTACGCGAGTATTCTGGTCTGAATTTTTTTACAATTTTACCAATTTTCGTGTATTTTTGAATAAATTTTCCAATTGGAAAATTTGCTCAAAGTTCCAACTTTGCGTGTATTTACGCGACTGTTTTTGTGTTAAAATATTGATTATCAATATCGCCATTTGACGTGTATTTTTGCATAAATTACAAATTTGGAATTTTCGATGTAAGTTCCGTCTGTGCGTGTATTTGCGCGAGTATTTTTTTGTTGAAATTTTTATTATCAATATCGCCATTTGACGTGTATTTTTGCATAAATTACAAATTTGGAATTTTCGATGTATGTTCCGTCTGTGCGTGTATTTACGCGACTATTTTTGTGTTGAAATATTTATCATCAATATCGCCATTTGACGTGTATTTTTGCATAAATTACAAATTTGGAATTTTCGATGTAAGTTCCGTCTGTGCGTGTATTTACGCGAGTATTTTTGTGTTGAAATTTTTATTATCAATATCACAATTTGACGTGTATTTTTGCATAAATTACAAATTTGGAATTTTCGATGTAAGTTCCGTCTGTGCGTGTATTTACGCGACTATTTTTGTGTTGAAATATTTATCATCAATATCGCCATTTGACGTGTATTTTTGCATAAATTACAAATTTGGAATTTTCTATGTAAGTTCCGTCTGTGCCTGTATTTACGCGAGAATTCTGGTCTCAAATTTTTTTCTTCAATTTTACCAATTTTCGTGTATTAGTGAATAAATTTAACATTTGAAAAATCTGCCCAAAGTTCCGTCTGTGCGTGTATTTACGCGACTATTTTTGTGTTAAAATATTTATTATCAATATCGCCATTTGACGTGTATTTTTGCATAAATTACAAATTTGGAATTTCCGATGTAAGTTCCGTCTGCACGTGTATTTACGCGAGTATTCTGGTCTGAATTTTTTTACAATTTTACCAATTTTCGTGTATTTTTGAATAAATTTTCCAGTTGGAAAATTTGCTCAATGTTCCAACTTTGCGTGTGTTTACGCGACTATTTTTGTGTTGAAATTTTTATTATCAATATCACAATTTGACGTGTATTTATGCATAAATTACAAATTTGGAATTTTCGATGTAAGTTCCGTCTGTGCCTGTATTTACGCGAGAATTCTGGTCTCAAATTTTTTTCTTCAATTTTACCAATTTTCGTGTATTAGTGAATAAATTTAACATTTGAAAAATCTGCCCAAAGTTCCGTCTGTGCGTGTATTTACGCGACTATTTTTGTGTTGAAATATTTATTATCAATATCGCCATTTGACGTGTATTTTTGCATAAATTACAAATTTGGAATTTCCGATGTAAGTTCCGTCTGCGCGTGTATTTACGCGAGTATTGTGGTCTGAATTTTTTTACAATTTTACCAATTTTCGTGTATTGTTGAATAAATTTTCCAGTTGGAAAATTTGCTTAATGTTCCAACTTTGCGTGTATTTACGCGACTATTTTTGTGTTGAAATATTTATTATCAATATCGCCATTTGACGTGTATTTTTGCATAAATTACAAATTTGGAATTTTCGATGTAAGTTCCGTCTGTGCGTGTATTTACGCGACTATTTTTGTGTTGAAATATTTATTATCAATATCGCCATTTGACGAGTATTTTTGCATAAATTACAAATTTGGAATTTTCGATGTATGTTCCGTCTGTGCGTGTATTTACGCAACTATTTTCGTGTTGCAATATTTTTTATTAATTTCACCATTTTGCATTTATTTTTGCTTAAATTTTAAATTTGGAAATTTCGATGTAAGTTGCTTTTGCACGTGTATTTACGCAAGTATTTAAGTCACAAAATAATTTTTTTATTTTTATAATTTTGCGTGTATTTTTGCATAAATTACAAATTTGGAATTTTCGATGTAAGTTCCGTCTGTGCGTGTATTTACGCGAGTATTTTTGTGTTGAAATTTTTATTATCAATATCGCCATTTGACGTGTATTTTTGCATAAATTACAAATTTGGAATTTTCGATGTAAGTTCCGTCTGTGCGTGTATTTACGCGACTATTTTGTGTTGAATATTTTTTATCAATTTCACCATTTTGCGTGTATTTTTGCATAAATTTTAAATTTGGAAATTTCGATGTAAGTTCCTTTTGCCGTGTATTTACGCGAGTATTTTTGTCTCGAAATATTTTTTTAATTTTATAATTTTGCGTGTATTTTTGCATAAATTACAAATTTGGAATTTTCGATGTAAGTTCCGTCTGTGCGTGTATTTACGCGACAATTTTTGTGTTAAAATATTTATTATCAATATCGCCATTTGACGTGTATTTTTGCATAAATTACAAATTTGAATTTCCGATGTAAGTTCCGTCTGTGCGTGTATTTACGCGACTATTTTTGTGTTGAAATATTTATTATCAATATCGCCATTTGACGTGTATTTTTGCATAAATTACAAATTTGGAATTTTCGATGTAAGTTCCGTCTGCGCGTGTATTTACGCGAGTATTCTGGTCTGAATTTTTTTACAATTTTACCAATTTTCGTGTATTTTTGAATAAATTTTCCAATTGGAAAATTTGCTCAAAGTTCCAACTTTGCGTGTATTTACGCGACTATTTTTGTGTTGAAATATTTATTATCAATATCGCCATTTGACGTGTATTTTTGCATAAATTACAAATTTGGAATTTTCGATGTAAGTTCCGTCTGTGCGTGTATTTACGCGACTATTTTTGTGTTGAAATATTTATTATCAATATCGCCATTTGACGTGTATTTTTGCATAAATTACAAATTTGGAATTTTCGATGTAAGTTCCGTCTGTGCGTGTATTTACGCGAGTATTTTTGTGTTGAAATTTTTATTATCAATATCGCCATTTGACGTGTATTTTTGCATAAATTACAAATTTGGAATTTTCGATGTAAGTTCCGTCTGTGCGTGTATTTACGCGACTATTTTTGTGTTGAAATATTTATTATCAATATCGCCATTTGACGTGTATTTTTGCATAAATTACAAATTTGGAATTTCGATGTAAGTTCCGTCTGTGCGTGTATTTACGCGAGTATTTTTGTGTTAAAATTTTTTTTATCAATATCACAATTTGACGTGTATTTTTGCATAAATTACAAATTTGGAATTTTCGATGTAAGTTCCGTCTGTGCGTGTATTTACGCGACTATTTTTGTGTTGAAATATTTATTATCAATATCGCCATTTGACGTGTATTTTTGCATAAATTACAAATTTGGAATTTTCGATGTAAGTTCCGTCTGCGCGTGTATTTACGCGAGTATTCTGGTCTGAATTTTTTTACAATTTTACCAATTTTCGTGTATTTTTGAATAAATTTTCCAATTGGAAAATTTGCTCAAAGTTCCAACTTTGCGTGTATTTACGCGACTATTTTTGTGTTGAAATATTTATTATCAATATCGCCATTTGACGTGTATTTTTGCATAAATTACAAATTTGGAATTTTCGATGTAAGTTCCGTCTGTGCGTGTATTTACGCGAGTATTTTTGTGTTGAAATTTTTATTATCAATATCGCCATTTGACGTGTATTTTTGCATAAATTACAAATTTGGAATTTTCGATGTAAGTTCCGTCTGTGCGTGTATTTACGCGACTATTTTTGTGTTGAAATATTTATTATCAATATCGCCATTTGACGTGTATTTTTGCATAAATTACAAATTTGGAATTTTCGATGTAAGTTCCGTCTGTGCGTGTATTTACGCGAGTATT